>NW_021529023.1:0-222 GCF_001605985.2 Dendrobium catenatum | reverse complement strand
ACTACTTAAGTAGGAGACTCTTACCAACTGAAGCTAAATACCCACCTATTGAGAAACATTGTTTAGCCTTGATTTTTGCTGCCCAGAAATTAAGGCATTATATGCTAGCTCATAAAATCAATCTCATTTTTAGAATCAATCCACTCCAATACCTGATGACTCGTCCAATGTTGTCAGGACGTTTAACAAAATGGTCAATGTTCTTACTCCAGTTTGATATCA
>NW_021529022.1:0-621 GCF_001605985.2 Dendrobium catenatum | reverse complement strand
GATCGCGTGGGTAGCTGGGCGGGTAGCCACGGGCGGTACGTGGGCAGTCGGGGCAAGTTTGCTTGCAGCCGAGGCAGGTTCGTTGGCAGCTCATTTAAATGGGTTTTCGGGTAGACCCGGCAACCCGTCGGGTCAACCTGAACCCGACCCGTTTTGAAATCGGGTCGGGTCAAAAACGAAATTTTTGAGTCAGATTTTCGTGTCGTGTCAAATATTGACACCCTAATTGTAACTTATTTGTTAGATGTTTTACTTCACAGTTTCATTGTCACTACTTGCATTTGACATATATATAATTCCCCTTTTGAGTACTTATATTTTGATTAAGTTAATTATGTGGAAGTTTAAATTAGATAGAATTATGAGTTTGTATGGGAGATCTATTACCATATCGTATCCAAAGTCCAAACAACTATTATTTATCTAAGAAGTCTATCCCAAATCAAAGTGAACTTCATCAATTATTATTTATATAAAAAGTTTGTCACAGAGCAAAGTGATTAATCAAATCCTTGAACCAATTTTAAGGTTCCTTTTGACTTCCTCTTGCTTCTAGCATTATTTTGAATTCTTCCAATATACTTTTTTATACATATTGTTCCAAATATAAAAATGATTGTT
>NW_021529021.1:0-355 GCF_001605985.2 Dendrobium catenatum | reverse complement strand
TTTAATAAGCAATAAAAAAGTCTTCCCAAACGAAGCCTTATTTGTTGAGAGTTTTAGCTACCAACTGAGATGTCTTAGATTTGAAGTTTGCATATCTGATATGTGTGTGAATTTGTTTTAATTGACTCAAAGACCAATAATAATAATAATAAAGTTATTGTATTATATATTGACTCTTCCAATAAAAAGAAAAAAAATTTATATATGGACTTAGAAATTTTATATTTATTTTTTATATTGATGAGATATGTGAAGAAATTTATATAGCACTAATCTTAAAGTAAATCTTGTAACTTTTAAATCTATCCTAATATACTAACATAATTTTTTTTAAGAATATAAATGTCAACTATGG
>NW_021529020.1:0-224 GCF_001605985.2 Dendrobium catenatum | reverse complement strand
TCGAGCATGTTCGTAAACATATCTAACAATTTTTTTTAACTATCAAAAAAATACGTTCATGAACAAACTTCTTTCTGCCCTTCTTTATATTTATATATATGAGCAAACACATTTATAATAAAAGCAATTGTCCATGAACATAAAAGTAGAATTAATAAAGGCAATAATTTATAAATAAATAGCCATTTCGAGCTTTTATCGAGCTTAATGTCGAGCTTGTTAAC
>NW_021529019.1:0-455 GCF_001605985.2 Dendrobium catenatum | reverse complement strand
TTCTGTTGCCTCTCGGGGGAGGTTTCGTGGGAGGGGCCGACGTAGAAGATAGTTCTGTTTTGTTTCATGTTGGATTTGATTATTTTTGGGCTGGTTCTGGGCGCACTGGTTTTAGGGCTATGAAGTGACTGAGGCTCGCATCTCTGTCGTTTTGCTAGTGGCAACCTTTGGTTTTGTTTCTCGAGTTGGTTGGAGCGCTTTCTTCACCTCATTGGATGGCACGTGCGAGGCTTCGGGGGCGCTGGAAGCCTCGGTCGTTTACTGAGCCCGCTTTTTTTTTGTTTTTTGTCTTTGGTCGCATTAGTTTTTTTTGTTTTTTTTTGTACTATTGCTTTTGTAACCTTTTGATTCCTTTTTAATATATTTGGTTTTGTAATGAAAAAAAAAAGGTAATATGACATTTATTGATGATATTTTCTTTAGATGCAAAATCTTTAGTGAGAGCTCGATAAGAA
>NW_021529018.1:0-248 GCF_001605985.2 Dendrobium catenatum | reverse complement strand
CAATAAGGATGAAGGGATAGATCATAACTTTTCAGCTCCTAGAACCCTTTAGCATAATGGGGTTGCTGAAAGAAAGAAAATGACACAAGTAGAAGCCGCTACAGCCATGTATGTTGATACTCAGTCCTTAAATACTTCGAGGCAGAAGAAGTAAACACAACCTATTATATTCTAGATAGGGTTAATAATAGATCCAAGCTAAAAAATACACCTTATGAAATCCATACGGGTAGGACACCTAACTGTTG
>NW_021529017.1:0-793 GCF_001605985.2 Dendrobium catenatum | reverse complement strand
TTTGGTAAGATAAATAATACTGCTAGGCACTTTCAGACTCAATATGTCATTTTAATATGTGTTTTAATTATGTTAGCATAGTTATGGTATCTCTTAATGGTTCATTATTATTTCTTATAACTTGCTTGTGTATTTCATTGAGCCAAGCTCATTAGCAGTGGTTGTACTGCAGGAAAAGGGAAGGAGCCCTTGGGACAATAAAAAGAGGTGACCGTTCTTTTGATGTAAGTACGTTTTGGGGTGCAAGATATCTAAAGCGAGATATGAATGCTAGATGTAAAGAATTTTGGGTATGTGAATGAATTTTAAAAGTTTTAGTAGAGATCTGTATTTGTTTTAATTATGTTGAGGTTCAATAAGATATATTACATGCTTCCTGTTGTTAAGTGTGGAGTTTGATACGTTGAAATCTTTCTCTGTTATACTCCAGTTCGCGGTAGAGGGTGAGTCAAACTGGGGTGTGACAGAATTTGGTATCAGAGCCAAATCAAGATAAAATGGAAGCATATTTGGATTTAGAAGTAGGATGAGATATAATGAATATGATATATACATAGCTATAGGTTGAATCAAGTTTTATTGGAATTGTGCATTCATTTCAATACAATAACAATACTTATTTAATGCTTAAATGATCATGTTTATTACCATGAGTATATATATTATATGAATTATCTATATATGTATTCAGATAGATATGTCTGAGGAGTTGTTAAAAAGAATGACTGGTCAGTCATCCCTGCCAGATATAAAAATAAGAATGAATGAGGGAAACAAGTCTAAGGAGCTTCAA
>NW_021529016.1:0-242 GCF_001605985.2 Dendrobium catenatum | reverse complement strand
TACTTTCATTTCTTGTCTATTTCTTCTTCACTTTTTTTTGTTGTCAAAAAGGGGAGAAATTATTGTGTTTGTATGTTTTGTTTTTATTGTGTTTCTATGTTTTGTTTTGTTTGCATTTTGATTTTGTGTTTGACTTTGTAATTTTGTGAAATTTTTTTTTTGAAAAACAAAAATTTTGTTCTTTGGTTCAAAATGCCTCCTTATTTAAATTTTTTTTGAAAAACAAAAATTTTGTTCTTTGG
>NW_021529015.1:0-541 GCF_001605985.2 Dendrobium catenatum | reverse complement strand
TCAAATTTGTTAAGAACTTCAATAACAGAGTTCACCTGTGTTACTACCCCTGCCTTTCTTCAAATGGTGGATGGACTTCCACAACTGGACGTTCTTCCACAGCCACTTCATTCATAGCATCTTCAGGTATAAAAATTTCTTCTAGTACCTCCGCTTGCTTGTTATTCAAGCTCTTATCATCCAAACTACCCATATTCTTCAGATTGGAAAGTCCAAGCTTTGGAATATACATTTTCTTCATTGGGACAGAAAGTTTATTAATAAGTCTTTTTTTCTCTGTCACTTTATTAAGCATTTTTTTACCATATTTAACCTGAATCCAGGAATCATTATCAACTTTCCCCCCATCAATAAGAGACTTTACAGCAGCCTCTTGAAGGATCCGTCCATCGCTCAAACCAGTTGGCTGTACCGGTCCGAAACCAGCTTCTTCCTTATTCTTCAAATCAACACATGCCGTTAAAGCATGACCAATCTTGCCACATTCAGCACAGATTTTAGAGACCATGGTTTAAAATTGCGCAATATGAGGCTCGCCTTG
>NW_021529014.1:0-339 GCF_001605985.2 Dendrobium catenatum | reverse complement strand
AATGTGAAGCATGATAGATGATGAAAGCTGAGCATTATAGATCTAGTGGATTATTGTAATAGTTACCTATCCCTACGTGAATATGGGAGGAGATCAGTACAGTTTTTGATATGGGCTTTCTCAGGTTTAGGTAAGGCCATGATGGAGTCTCGTGATTATAAATCAATTAACAAAGTTTGCTTATTTTCTACCAATGAGGTAGACTAATTCTATTAATATGTTGGCTCAATTGATGTGAAAGAAATTATCAAACTACATAAAATCCTTGAGATCATTATTATTTATCGAAATAAAAAATTTGTCTCAAAACTTTAGAGAAGTATTTGAGAGGGTTTGGGG
>NW_021529013.1:0-214 GCF_001605985.2 Dendrobium catenatum | reverse complement strand
ACCGAAATCTTTGGGGATGATTCCGTACTACAGTTTGGTGGAGGAACTTTAGGGCACCCTTGGGGAAATGCACCCGGTGCAGTAGCTAATCGGGTGTCTTTAGAAGCATGTGTACAAGCTCGTAATGAGGGACGTGATCTTGCTCGTGAAGGTAATGATATTATTCGTGAAGCTGCCAAATGGAGTCCTGAGCTAGCCGCTGCTTGTGAAGTAT
>NW_021529012.1:0-255 GCF_001605985.2 Dendrobium catenatum | reverse complement strand
AGGAGTTTGGGATTCATTTGGAGAAAAATCACAAAAAGCCCTCTAATTAAGTAATTTTAAAAAATTCAATAATTACCCAAACTTCAAACCTTCATAACTAATTCCAGAAAAATCAAAATTGAACAAACTCACTTGCATTCAACTCCTAATAAGGTCTAATATTTATTAAAAATGTTAAATTCCAGAAATCTGAAATATTTCAAAAAGTCAACAAATTGGTCAAACCGTAGTTAAAACTAGTTCAAAACTTCAAAC
>NW_021529011.1:0-11992 GCF_001605985.2 Dendrobium catenatum | reverse complement strand
TAGGCAGTTAATTACATAATAATATGTAAATCATGTCTCCCTTTTAATGTCTGTTTAAATTCCGTGGTGGCATTGTAGCAACCTCCTCGACCGCAAAATCAAGTTGGAAACTTCGACAATCAATGAGATCAATTATAAGTTTTAGGGACCATTCCTAAAACACCGAGTTGGTTAGCTACTCATCATTTTGTTCTAGGATTTTTTCCTATTGTAGGACATTTTGTGGTCAATGCGCGAAGGAGGTGCGCTGCAGCGTGAGGTTTGAAAAAGGAATCGATCGTGATTTGGAACCTGTTCTTTTCCATGACCCCTCTTAGCTGAGATATTTTCTTATTTGAACTATATCAAATTTTTTTTCTATTTTTCTGTTCTGGCTTCGGCTAAGGCGAGCTAGTCGAGCCAGAAAGAAAAAGGGCCAGGCCCCACCTCTAAAACTGTTAAGGTTTTTTTATTTAATGAAAAGGAAAATCTTCCTTTTCTTTATAATAGTCCAGCAAAAGGAGAAGAGGGGGATTCGAACTCTCGAATAGTTCCATGATGTTTTGACAACTCAAACTTTTACAATCAAACTAGAACGTCTCGAGAATATGAACCCAACAACCAAATCCGAGCCCAAATGGGTTGCCAATCAACGGTTATACCAGAGCCTGTAGAAGGCTTTCGAAGACCATATAAATCTAATGATTACCCCATGTTTTCAAACAGAACTATATCGATACTTATCTAGTCGAATGAGCAGCCTCAAGCATAGAACAATCAAAGAGCGCCAAGCATATAACGAATCTGACTATTACTACTCCATCACAAGATCCATTAAAACATGCGTTCCATAATCATATCGGATTCTCTAACTCATCCTCTGCCTGTCCCACTCCTCACAGACACATCCTCACGAATCTTGGCACCTTTAGATCCTCACCCACAATGTAGATTTGTGGAGTTCATGTCACAACTCTTTAAACAAATATTCGATAAATAGCTAGACCCCCTTTTTACTCCTTACACAAAAGGAAGATCGCCAATAGCCAAAAGAGAAATCAAAAAGGCAAAGAAGCATTCGATAGATACTATACGCTCTTTACTCTCCTATGATGAAGCTCCTCCAACATACACACTTCAGTCCTAAGTTCCAGTCTGACCCCTTATTACGTGACTGACCTATTTTTAAACCACGTTTTCTCATGCTCCGCAGAGGACCACCACTTCACGGAGCCCCGCGAGACCTTCAAATGTCGGTGGATACATCACTTAAGGCCGTCTGATGCTCTCGCCGGTCTGAGTCTGAGTAGTCTTGAGGCCTTTTGGAGAGTTCTATCACCGAACCTACCACTATGAAGCAGTCGCACTCATCACCTCCTGCTTCGGACCAACATTCGCTTGATTTTGGCTGTGAGGACCTACTTAATATTGCATGCAGAACCTTCACTTTGAGGCCCTTCAACCCTTACTTCGTTCACGCGAGCTCACCCATTGCACGTGGCCTGTACATTTTGCTCGTTATCTTCTGTATCGTCGGTGAAGCTCCAAGTCACAACTTTGAACGCACACTCACAATGTTTGTAATTTTTCGCTGGTACATACACTCACTTGAGGCCCTGATTGCTTCGCCGCACACCATCTTGACGCTGAGTGAACATTTCGCGCACACTCGTGGGAACTATCCGCACCGGACACTGAAGTTCTGCCAAAAATGCTATCTTCTGGTAAGCTATCCGAATTCTCTCATCTCTACCTTCATTTGGTTATTTTTCCCGATCCAAAACAATCCTTCAAGAATTCAAGATTTGTGTAGACACACTAAGCTATCTATATCCTCGTATCGCTCGATTAACAGTAAAGTAAGACAAAACTAGGACATTCTGCCATGCGTTGTTCCACGTCAAGTGACATGTAGATTTCATCTTGTTTGTGACTAGATTTCACCAAATATGAACAGTGATCACAATTAATTAGATGATACATGACTGCATCTCTTCTGATGTGGATGAATGGAAACTCTTATATCTGTATTATATATCTACACAAGTATACTAGTGAAATTATTTCAGGTATTTGGGCGTTAAGCCCTCGGGCTGATTCTTTCCCCGTCTAGGCGTTTTTAATCCACTCATATTAACAAAACATCTTGTATTATTCATCGTGGCTGTGAAAGTATGAAAATATAATACAATCACATAAATGGGTCATACGCGGAATTGTTTAACTGTCTCATTCTACTGATAATGCAATATCGTAATAGCATGACACACGAAGAATAAATTTAACGTGATTATTCGTCGAAATTGGATAATAATTTAATCATATTTATCCTATTTTGTGTTGCTCTAAAATGAGAAAATCCAACATAAAATAAGTGATAGACAAGCTGTAGGGTTTCGGAATTTTCTTCTCAGCAAATATATACGAGAACTGAGTTCATAAGGAGTTTGAGAAATTGGATACTATATGCCTAGAAGATAGAATTAAGTTTGTATCGTTGAATGAATTATCAGTGTAATTAAATAGTGAATCAATAACTAACATGAATCATACTATGTAATGAACATTAAAGCCTCTAAATGTGAGGCACCATAATTGTGTAAATCCTAGTAATACATAAAGATATTACTAAATATTGTAAATTAACACAGATCATTCCCATTAGTATGTATTTATGGTCATATAGATCATTATTCTTCCTACAACACAATCCAAAAATAAAACGTCATTAAAATCAATATCTCAAAATTACCAATCAAATCAATATAGCTATTACAGAGTATGGACAAGGTACGAAAAACTAACTTCGATCATCTCCAATATAGTTATGTGTAAAGCATGAGGCAGTACACAGGAATATTTGTGTGACAAGATTTCCTTTTGATTTGATTGCATCAAATCACCAATCTGAAAATATTCTATTAATTCTGATGAAAGTTTCATAATAATAATTTTTAACTAAAAGTAGCTTAATAGCCTAATCATATGCGATTTTTTTAGACTTAATGTCCATAAGTTAAACCTAATAAATCAATTTTATGAAATTTGTCGTTATTTTTGACGTATAATTCAATTAAAATAGTGATTGCAATTAATTGATACAACTTAGATTGAAATATATTTCATTAGAATTTTAAATGGAATATTCTAACCGACCGAATGTCAGTAACGAAGATTATTCATCAAATTTTGAGATAGATATTCCAACTACAGCTATGATATGATATTCAATATTGAGATAAATTAAGTTGTGTAGGACTACCAAGCTATCTCGAAAGCATATTTCGCACAAAAACAATCGTAGACATTTTTAAGCAATAAATTGCAATTCTATCCACATTCTGAACGCTGAGAAGAAGTATCACTACATCAAATATTACAAACGATGTGAATAACACTGTGATAATCGGATAATACTGACATACCGGAGAAAATAGAAAGTTATAGGATAATACCAGAAAATCGTATATGTACCATCGATAATAACAAAGATACAATTTTATATTAGATCTTTATAATATAAATAGAAAATATTAGATTTAAGAGTTATATATTAAGGTATTTAAAAGGTAAAGGGGCACACCCACCATACATTTGTTAACTATAAACATAGATATTCAAATAGAGATGTATTAAATAGCAGACTGTGTACTCTATCACCACATGATATCTCTCGCCTAGTAAAACAATGGTTCTTCTCTCCCATCCCTTACCCTTGCTCAACCTCATTTAATGCACCTTTGTGTGTAGCAAAGCTAGTAGTGGAGCTAATAATAGACTCTTTTGGTACGAGGTTGCAAAACTTGAGACTATTCGGATACGAAACATAGTGTACTTATGAAGCTCATTATTCGTACACGAATAGATATGTACGATTTGAACTCTATATGAATAAGTACAACTGCATCTTGTTTATGATCTATGGTGAAGTAAGTTTCTGAGAATCAACTCATAAAAGTTTTGAGTTTGCCACGTTTACCGTATGTTGAGTTGGTGATCTTTTTACCTCTAGGTTAAAAAAAACATTGGACCTAGTAACTGAGTTGCACAGAAAACAGTATATAAATAGAAACAAAACACGTCCTAGAAGATTTCTATTCTCTGGGATTAGGGCTAGTGCACATCTGTGTATTTCGACATCTATATAATCTTATACAAAGAGCAAGGTTATGAAATATCTTCTTCTAAAATTAGAGATATTATCCATTAAATTATACGCTAGCTTATAATAGTAGACAATCTGTTAATCTCTCAGGACCTTGCGATTTTGAGATACACTTTCTCGTACTTGTTCTTCTTCTTAATTATTAAGTGATTTAGTTATACATTTTTGTAACTAGAGATCTTCAGTACTAGAATTAAAATAACTGCTGTTTTAGAAACACCACTAAGAAATATCTTCTGCGCGCGCTTCTTCCCCAAACGAACCCCTTAAAATAAATTGATCAATCCTAGCCTAAATATTTATTATAACCATTATCCATGTATATATGAAAACACCTTAATGCGACTCGCTCTAATATAATAATAATTATCTTTATGAGTTGCTAGCCAATTATTGATTCATCAGAGGATTTAAATATGATATCCATTAATTAATGTCCACATAAAAGTTCATGTGTTCCATAATTGCATACATAATGTATTGTAAACGTTAGAAAACACATAACGACATATCTCTCCTTGTACACTCTTTGCTCGTGCCATTTCTGCACTTTAATATATTCGAATTCAAGAGTTTGAATATAGGAAATCAATAGAATTATCTCATAGCTCACAACATGTGTCACTATTAACCTTCCATTCAAGCCATACTTACATTGGGAAAATTAGAAAAAAAGTTTCAATTGAAAATAAAAAGCAATGAACATTTCTAATACGTTTTAGTTGGGGCGATCTACGGAGAATAGAATAAAATTAGACTAGTATATTCCAACTACTTTTAAAATAAGTAAATCTCGTGGCAGACTAATTTCAAAATGTCTATAAAAATTATTTATTGTTCTCATTGTAGAGAGTAAGCAAGGCATATCTAATAGTTAATATTGTCTACTAAGACGTAAGTGAAATTTTACCTGATAAAAAAATATCTTTGAAACGATTGGGAATCTAATTTTTTTGTTAAAACAAAACAATACTCTTTAGAAGAATCGTTGCACAAACAATAGATTAATGCCCAGAGCACTAAAACATGGCTTTACATTTTATTCACAAGTCTGAAATAACTAATATAATCATAAGCCAAAAGGATATTTGTAAGATGTATTGTTCATTTCAATTTTTATGAAGTAATACCACTCTAAATAAGTTATCATAATATATACAATTATTCCTCAAAAAATGCTACAAATACATTTTTTTTTGAAATGTGATTTACAAAGCCACGTTATACGCTCTAATTTTTAGAATAAAATAAATGTGATCATAAAAAAATACAAAAATCATGAACAGACTCATGTGCAAAATCACTCTATATAAAGAATGAATACTTTCCCATAGACGTAAGTATACACAATAAGGATAGGCCGGTCGTCGCGCCTTTAGTACCAGCCCGTAGCGACTTGGAGAGCCAATCACAACCCTCACCTCTCTCATGACCAAGGGTTATATCCATTTATAAGTTGTGGAAAGTAGTTTATACCATACGATATCTCTTAACCATACCCCCGATAATAAGTGGAGGATCATTAATGTGCAACGTTCTCCTGCCCTACCCCCCTTTCCAGCTTTTGCATCTGCGATAAAACCTGTATTTGATCCAAGTTCTGTGAGTGGATTGTGAAGGCTTTATATTTGCAGCTTAGAACAAGTGATTGCGCATATGGACTACTCTAGGACCGAGAGTGTTTAGACTGTTCTCTAGGGGCTTCGTCACCCTAGTTGCTACAGCCTATACTGGAAACTGGTGTTCCATTTCCATTTTATTTTTGGTTTGATTTGGTTAGCTGTCGTGGGGGTGGTTTATGAAGGATTCCGATGCTCCGCCTCGTAGCGAATCACGGAGGTAATCAACTGCTGGAAAATTCTCTTGCAAAAAGCACTGTATTGTCCTGCTAAAATGAAAGAAACCTCTATTTTGATGCAAATCGATATGTTTTAGATTTTGTCCTCTGTATCATACAAATACTTTTTTGGTTGGCTTAGAATGTCATGACCGTTTTTTTTTTTTCGTCTTCGTTCAAAATTAGCAAGCGTGCAGCTTGAAATTCGTGAGCTTTTGAGAGGCATTTGCATTTGTTTGTTCTCAGGTTATGGCGTTTGGAGGTGATAGGAAGGGTCTGGCTTATTTTCTTAATCCAATCAGAAACCCATCCACCCAGGACTAAAGAAATCATGTTTTCAGCTGCTAAATTTAAGTGTCTTAATTCAATTAAGTAGACTGATTCACATTGTAGAAACAGCGGAAGAAAAAATGTTCTTACGGAGATCTAGTGGAAAAGGAGAACTTCTGGATCGGCACTGGCATCAGAACTTGCTACAACTGTCTCATTGGGTAGGCTTCTATGGCAAAGCCACGCTCCAAACTTGGAAGAGGCTAAATCTGAATTTACCCTTCTGGAGGTTCAGTGTTCTCACCAGTTGGTAGGATTGCATGTACCTTGAGCTTGGCCTTGACGAGATTCCATGTTATTTCCGGGCTTCTTGCTTTTGGTGTTGGGGAGTTAGAATGGGTTCAGAAGACTCGAGCGGATGGGAATTTCTTTTCTGCGGGGAATGGTCTTTATACAGGCACACAGGATGGACGTTTGTATCTATCTTCGATTTTCTATTCATTAATAGAAGGTGTTATTCTAATCTTCCGAGCAGTGTACTTGGCAGTTCTGTTTTTGCCATCCATTTTGATGGCTCCATTCGCAGATACCTTTGGTGTTGAATTCAGAAAGAAATGGATTTATCTTGTCCATATCACTCTTGAACAAGCAGGGCCAGCTTTCATAAAATGGGGACAGTGGGCAGCCACGCGACCAGATCTCTTTCCTAATGACCTCTGCACGGCACTTTCAGAACTGCACAGCAAAGCTCCTGCTCATAGCTTCACCTACAGTAAGATTACTATTGAAAAAGCATTTGGTCGGAAGCTTTATGAGATCTTTGAGCAGTTTGAGGAAGTACCTGTGGCATCTGGTAGCATAGCACAAGTGCATCAAGCTTCTCTGATGTTTCAGTATCCAGGTCAGAGGCTGAGTAAACCTATTTCAGTTGCAGTGAAGGTTAGGCATCCTGGGGTGGGTGAGTCTATAAAGAGGGATTTCACAATTATTAATTTTTTCGCAAAACTTTCAAGCTACATCCCTGCTCTTAACTGGTTACGACTGGATGAAAGTGTTCGTCAGTTTGCAGTGTTCATGATGTCCCAAGTAGATCTTTCAAGGGAAGCTGCTTATTTGAGTAGGTTTATATACAATTTTCGCAGGTGGAAGGATGTGTCTTTCCCAAAACCCCTTTACCCTCTTGTGCATCCTGCGGTTCTTGTGGAGACATTTGAGCCTGGAGACTCTGTGGCTCGCTATATTGATGACCTTGATGGCAACACACGCCTTAAAAGAGATCTTGCACATATTGGTACACATGCACTCCTCAAGATGCTTTTGGTATGATCCTCTTAGATAATTGACTGTTATTAAGATATTAATAATTTAATGACCTGTAAGCTTTTTTTTTTTTGCTCAAGTTTACTTAAATTTTCTTATGTAATTGGGTTGCCTAGCCATTATTTTCCTATCTTATCAATGATTGAAAACATATATTATTTGATGCCCACCATTATCATGGAATTTTGGCTTATTTATTCAAAAATATAGAACTATCATGTTATTAGTCCATGACAGGGATGTTTTAATGTGTTTTGAATTTGTTTTATAGGTGGATAATTTCATCCATGCAGACATGCATCCTGGAAATATCCTTGTTAGAGTGCCCCAAAGAAAACGGTCAAGAAAAAGAATCTTTAGAACGAAACCTCATATCATCTTTCTTGATGTTGGCATGACTGCCGAGCTCTCTAAAAGTGATCGTCGTAACTTGTTGGAATTCTTTAAGGCTGTTGCTCTCCGAGATGGACGCACAGCTGCAGAATGCACATTGAGATTGTCAAGAAGGCAAAGTTGTCCTGACCCAAAGGCCTTTATTGAGGTAACAAGTTATTCAAGTGTGTTTCTGTGGTCATGTTTTATTAATCTTTAAAGCTCATGAGTGCATTTAAAGGTTATGTAGGCTATATCTTTCTAATTGGATTGCGATGGATTTATTTTGCTTTGAAATTTCTTTGCTATTCTTAGTTTTAATCGGGCATCTGTAATCCCAGTTAGTGTGTAGGGTGTTATTATTTTCTTAGTCACAAATTGTTTTAGGAATAGTGATTTTCTTTATTGATAATTGGAATTGAACTCTTAAAATATTTGAGTTTTGTAGTTCACAAAAACTAGCATTTGTATGGCAATCCTTTCCTACTTTTTAAATGAACTCATCATCTTCTACTCAAAACTCAACGCATTTGGTATATCTAATCGTATCTTAGCAATTTACCATTCATTTATGTTTGTTAGGCTTTTAGCATATATACGCTATCAAGCTTTACCTCAGTTGACCCCTGCACATCACTAAACTTTACTTTACCTAAAGCATAATTGTTGGGCTGCTTGTGAGTACCTATTTTGCAATTTTGTGAATAGTAATTTTAGTGATTCATTTGATTGACATATCTCTAGTATTTGGTTGTTCTGTTTCTGAACAATTTAGTTTCAAATCTACTAGTGTATTAGGCAAAATACCACTATACACATCAAACCAAAAAGGGCCAACTACTCAGATGAGTAGGTTCCAAAAAGAATCTCTTTATTTGTAATTAAAAGTGTAAATGAAAAGAATAAATTATAGTTTAAGGTACTTTATGAATAGATAAGAGAAATAAAAAATGAGAAGAAAGTAACTAGAGAGAAGGAATACAAAATTTAAGTGGTTTGGCATATTATGACCAACATCCATTATGAGCAGGTGAGACTTTCTTCTTATATGTAAGAAAAAATTATAAGTAAGCTCTCCAAGCTTTTGCACTTTATTAAAGCTTTAGTGTTTAGTATTGTCCTTTGATTTCTCCCTTTCAAGAGGATTGAATTGAGTATTTCTAGTAATTTTCATCTTGGGAGATGAATCATTAACCACTTTAGTGATTTTGAAAGCGTATATCATTGTGTGAGCTCTATCATTGTTAATATCTTCATTAATTTTTCTAATTATCTGTAACACCTTGATGAATATTATTGTCTTCTTAAACAATGAATAGGTTTGGTATTTGACAATCTTGAGTTTCTCAAGAGGAATTATGATAGTTGATATGCTCCCGAAAGACTCTGTAATCAGATAAGAAACACTTGTAGATCTCAATTATTTCCTATCAATCTTCGGAAAACAGCTAGAATTCCCCAAAAATCTACACAAAACCATGAAACAGTAGATAATTTGTATTATTTGATGAAATGGAAACGGAAAATACCAAGATACAATTGATCCTCTATTCGAGAGGAGGATCTTTCTCTCCAAAACCTCTAGATGCCGCTAGAGCCCAAAGAAACTAAGAGATCTCAAATTTCAGCCAAATTCCAGATGCCCTAACCCTAGCAAAACATAGTGAATACATAATATATAAATTATGTATTTCAAAAGGAATCTCTAAACAGCCCCTACTTTGAAATTTCCCTTCTAATTCCCTCAAAAAACTTCCTAAACAGCTTTTTCTAATCCGGGCGATCGGATTGTGCGTACAGGAAGGCGGAACATCTCCGCCTATTTCACACGGACCGGTCTCGTTGGACCGGCTGGACCGATCTAACATAATCCTTGGATGTTGTTGTCTTGAGAGTCTCTGTACAAAAATAGGACGGTGTATTGTCTTGAGTTTCATCTTCAATATTCTTTGACGGTGCCACATGTGCCGTCAAGGCTGCTTTTTATGACTCAAGGAATCTCAATGATTAACTTCGTTTCCACATATTTTTGAAGTTCATAGAAAAAATGGAATTCCAAAAATTTAAGTCCATGCGTCCTTAAATTCTTTTTCAGCCTTTCTCCTTTTGTTTATGCTTGTTTGAATTCTTCTAAAGGTGAAGTGGATGCGAAGATCTTGTTTTGTTTGCAAAAGTTGATAAGTAGAATAGAACTTGGCGCAACTATGCTAATGTAGTTATACCGGAGGATTTTGCTGCTAAAGAAATTGTTAATGTGGTAACTTTTGCACCATATACTATTGTTATGCCATTAACGAAATGAAGATTCAAAGAAGGATTTAATGGAACAAGTAGGCATCCATGACAGCGTTGAAGGACATGAATCTAATAAGAAAACTTTATGAGGACATTGCCATCGAGGAACAACTGAGAATCAGCTTCTCTCATTATATAAGATTATTGAAGTTGATTGATGAAAAAAGTTGTGAAAAAGTTTATATTATATCTGAAAAACATCCTTTCTTGTAATGAAAGACTATTGAAGTTGATTGATGAAAAAGGCTATCTACGAGGAGAAGGCATGCCTAGTATCCTAGAGATATAATAGGATAACAAAGACCAACCTTCATCTCTCTGAATAAAAGATGAAAGCAGTGGTGAATTTTGAATACATGGATAATTCCTTAGAGAAGTTTGTGGTGAATTTTGAAAAGAAATTCATAAAATTTGAGACGAAAGCTTCTGAGTTGATGATACAATTGATTTCTCTTCAAAATTAGAAAATTCACTCTCTGAACTTGACAACTTAAATGTAAGTTGAAAAAAAATAAAAACCGAACTTGTTGGTCTTGATAAAATCAGAGTGAATAGATAGACTCTGTTGAACATCATGGGATTCTCTTGAGCATATATTGGATAGGTTACAGATTTACAATACATCAAAGAAAACTTTAGTCAATGATGAGCTTATAAATTTCTGCATTTGAAAGAGTAAACTTTGACTATATTGTATGTGATAGGAAATACTTGAAATCAAGTATTTCCTATTCACCTTTACAGCAAATCTCCACGAAATACTGCTGTCCGGAGCAGGAGAACAGTGAAAACAGTGGAAAAACTGTAGAAAACTGAGAGAAAATCGTAGGAAAAACTTGTATTTTACTAGTAAATGCAAGGAAATTAGCAAAGATACAATTGATCCTCAATTCGAGAGGAGGATCGATCTCTCCCAAATCTCTAGACGCCGCTAGAGCCCAAAGAAACCTAAATCTAAGAGATCTCAAATTTCAACCAAATTCAAGATATGCCCAAACCCTAGCAAAAATCAACTATTTAATGCATACAAATCAAAAGGAATTCCCTAAACAATCCATACATTCAAATTTCTCTCTAAAACCCCCCAAAAATCCTTCCTAAAACGCTCCGTTTGAGCTGTCGGCCCGCCCGATCTCCGCAGGAGGCGGAGATCACGCGAAGTTTCGCGTCTGAGCCGGTCCCGTGCGGAACCGGGTTTTATTTCTTTCTTTTTTTTTTTTCTTTCTTTTTTTTTCTTTTCTTCTGGGAACCGTCCAGTGGACCGGTCTAACAGTATGATAGAAGAAGGCAAGCAAGAGAGTCAGTGATGTTGAGTAATATATTGCACTTCAACTGTATTGTTCTAGTTCATAATACAGATTTTGATGAAGTTTGCAAAAGATTACTATGGATTCGCCTACTTTCTAAAATTGAATTAGTATTTGTTGAAGTTTGAATGAAAGAAAGCAGTCAGAGAATAATGTTTGGAGGCACCAAGAATACTCTCACAAGAAAGAATCTACACTAGTCATCAAAAGTTCGGAGCAAAACCCTGACATTATTCAAGGCGTTGATAGAGAGGTAATTTTTGGTGTGATGTGATCAATCACCCATGATACAACAACAACAACAACATCAAGCCTTTATCCCACTATGTGGGTTCGGCTACATGAATCCTTTTTTTCCATTGTGTCCTATTAAAGGTCAAATTCTCGTTTAAATATAATAAAGAAAGGTTATTCCTAATATTTTCTAACCAGTTCTTTTTAGGTCTG
>NW_021529010.1:0-1272 GCF_001605985.2 Dendrobium catenatum | reverse complement strand
TCTTGTGCTAGTAGGGACCAAAAACCTTTTAACACTTTTATTCAAGCGTGTTAATCAACTATGGATCATACCTAGAGAGAGCAGTAAAATCTGCTTCGTATTGCATCACTAAAATACTCTCTTGAACTAATTTCAAAAATAGCTCTATACATGTCTCCTAGCAGATAGAAGTACAAACCAAGTCTTAAATATTTTCATAAACTCTTACCAAGAAATCAGGGTGTTCACGTGACCCTGAAATTTCTCCTCCTAATGACCCATGAAACTTCTCCTCCCACCGACCCTGAAACTTTGATCATGGTAAGAAGCAAAAACTAACTCTACGATCCAATTTGAGAAATACTACTCAAAATATCCAAATTACGTGCAATACATAGCCTATATTAAATATAAATATAAAGTGTAAGACTATTGAATCTCATAAATAATTTTTTTTTTCTATATATCATCAAATAATATAAATATAATCTGAGGTATAACTACAACAACATTTGATAATAGAAAGCTATAACAAAAATATAAGTCAAGTATGTTAAAAGAAAACTAACCAAAAAGCATACATACAATATATACATATAAGAGCTTGATATCCTAAACTACTCAGTTCAGTCCTCGCCATTTTTCTGGTCTATAAACAGAAGCAAAAGTAGGAGTGACCTAATATGGCTCAGTATGCTATGACAGCCTAAAACAAGAATCAATAACTTAACCCAAAAGAGATGGAAAATAATGAAATAATAAACTGAAGTATTATATGAAAAGCTAAAATAGAAACAAGACTAACATTGAATTGAAATAATAAACTAAAGTATTGAATAATGTGCATTCTATACTATTGAAGTGATTATAGCACTATTGTATAATTTTGCAAAAATTCTCTAACAACTATCAAAATAATTTCTCACCCGGTGTTCTATAGTTCGCCAAAATTTATAGTTTTCAGGATTCTATCATATTACAAGATATCGTGTATAAAAATATTATGAAATTTTAATTAAACTAAAATACTATTTTTAGATGTCAAAATAAATTTTTGAATTGGCATTAAATTGTACTTTTAAGAATCACCCAATGAAAAGTCTTGAATAAATACTCAAAAAAATCAGAATAATCGTACCGACAACATATCAAAAATTACGGGATGAATTTTCTAGATTCCGAGAAAACCATATTTTTGTAAAAAATATTATAATTTTGACTATAAAAAACTATAAATTATTGAAAACTGAGATATGCAAAATGTAACCTATTTTGTCTCGAACAACTTTCAGA
>NW_021529009.1:0-316 GCF_001605985.2 Dendrobium catenatum | reverse complement strand
CTTTTGAGGAGTTTAAAAAATTTTCTACTTGGATTCATAAAAAGCTAGGTTGTGAGATTTTGACCATCCATAGTGACCATGGGGGAGAATTTGAGAATGAGAGATTTGGAGATTTTTGTGAGGATAAGGGGATTAGCCACAATTTTTCAGCTCCTAGGACCCCTCAGCAGAATGGGGTAGCTGAAAGGAAGAACGGACCTTGGTGGAAGCCGCTATAGCCATGCTTACTGAGTATTCACTTCCAAAATACTTTTGGGATGAAGCGGTTAACACGGCTTGTTATGTGTTGAATAGGGTGAATGTGAGAGCCAAATTA
>NW_021529008.1:0-319 GCF_001605985.2 Dendrobium catenatum | reverse complement strand
AGAGGAAATAGCCTAGATTATCATATTGCTAGAGTTTTTAGAATGACCAAAAATGCTCGAATCATCCAGCACATACTTAGATGTTCTATTATTCCAATAGCTGGTGATAGAATCAACATTACTCCACTCCTTTCTGTTGTGACATTTTTTATTATGAATGATTGTCCTTTTGATGAAGCCCAACTTATCTTAGACCATCTTTATGGGCTTTCTGAAATTGGACATGCTGATCAAAAAAGAAAAAGGAATATTTCATTAGGTCACTTGATTACCTTTATCTTTGAAAAGAAATACAATCTAGTGCATCCTGATGAAGAAT
>NW_021529007.1:0-821 GCF_001605985.2 Dendrobium catenatum | reverse complement strand
TTTGATCTGTTGAAATTTCTGTGGACTACCGTTATGCTGTTGACGATTTTTTTAATGTAATCCGATTTTTTTTGAATTTGATGATTTGATGTGTTTGAATGATATCAGAAGGGAGTTATAAGGGGTCAGAATCCTTTGAGATTATGTCTGTGTTAGGGAATCTGAAAAAAATTAATTATGATATGAAAATTCTGTATATCTGATATGTTCTGGTGTTGTAAGCACAAAGGGAGGCATAAGGGGCCATAATCCTTTGAGATTCTATCTGTGTCAGGGAAGGGAGGCATAAGGGGCCATAATCCTTTGAGATTCTGTCTGGGTCAGGGAATTCTGCGATGAAATGTGATTTGAATGTTTTCTGAAATATGTTCTGAACTTTGATTGAATTCTGATTTGAATAATTCTGTGACGTAAATTTGATTCAGTTCTTCTGTCTCTGTTACTTCATTTGTTCTGAACGAATATAAGTATTCTGTTTAATTTCTGTTCTGTGTGAATCTCTGACCTCTGTCTGATATTATGATTGTTGTACGATTATCTGAATTCTGTATGACAAATATTTTTAACGCCTTCATGCGTATTTTGATATGAGAGTTTCTGGAGATTTTGATTGGCTAGTGTAGTCTTGGTGAGCTGTTAGCTCATCCTTGTTATTTGCGTGATTTTCATATTCTGGGAAAGGGAAGGAGGTGTTGGACTAGTTGTTCTGTGTCTGATCTAACATTAGGTATTTTTGTACTTTTGATTTTTGTACGGTCATAGCTATTCTATTCTTCTGTTCTGTTCTTTCTGTTTATAGCCATGCACTGTATTGTACATGA
>NW_021529006.1:0-333 GCF_001605985.2 Dendrobium catenatum | reverse complement strand
ACTTTGGGACCGAATACCCTTTCGGGTATGGTACTTGATCGTACTCAGCAGGATAAGGACGACCTTTGCCCACCAATTTTTCTGCTTGATCAATGGCTATAATAGCCCTGATCCTTTCTGTGATTATTCCTTCCAACTGTGCGGCAGTTACTGGTTTGAAAGTACTTGCAACATTTTGTGGGGTGGGCTGACGAACGATATTATGGGCTTTGCGACCACCTTCAGGAGCTCCCTGTACTCCTGAACCTTATGGCACTTGGAAGTTTGGTGGGTCAGCAGGAGGATTAGGCATGGAGCCAACAGCGGCAGTTCTCTGCATCATCTGCATCATCG
>NW_021529005.1:0-1038 GCF_001605985.2 Dendrobium catenatum | reverse complement strand
GAGAATGGATCCTAGTGATATTTTTGACTAGGCATTTCGCTCTTTGTGAGCTGAAGTTATATTTGAATTTGTCCACCTTGGCAAACTGTTGCGGATGGTGGATGGATTTTGCTTTGAGTGATTGATAGATTGACTTCAAATTTTAAATATCTGGGTTTTGGAATTTGTTGGATTTTGGCATTGTGGGTAGAGTTTGGCAGACATTTGGATATTTGGGGGACATTTGAAAATATTTGGGAACCCCTCCGATTGAGATCTGCATTCAACATGCCATCATCGGGATTTTTGGGGTCATTTCCTCTTTAGTTGATTGAACCCTGTCAACTCGACCAAACTGTTGCTCGATGATCGGATTTTTTATAGGCTTTGTGCCTTGATTTGTGAATTTTCTTGATTTCAGGCCTTGAATGCCGAATATGAATGTATTGGAACAAATACATCGGTCCCCACAACCGTGTATCTATTTGATAGTTCGAACCCTGTCGACTCCTATTGATCCGTATAGAAGGATCGGGTTCTGTGGGCTTCATGCCTTTGTTCATGAATTTTCTTTGTTGAAGGCCTTAAAGGCCGAATATGAATGTTGTAGACGCCTTCTGTCTGCTTGTATGAATGTTGCAGATCTGGTGGCGTTGCGTTGTAGGTTGTAGACGCCTTCTGTCTGCTTGTATGAATGTTGCAGATCCGGTGGCGTTGCGTTGTAGGTTGTAGACGCCTTCTGTCTGCTAGTAGGAGTGTTGCGGATCCGGTGGCATGGATTTTGATATTGACTCCCCCTTTCTCATTCACCGGGGGAGGATTTTCTGAATTTTGGGGTCAAAGATTGCTGATTTGGAAAGAACTCCTTTTAGGCTCTTCAGCGTAGTGGACTTGTTATCTCCGGTGCTTGTGGGCACCCGAATTGTTTTCTTCTTTATTATAGAACCAAAAAGAGACTTTGGAACACCAGGAAGTTTGGTTCTAATTTGTTCAAACATTTCACCCCTTCTGCCAGGGGGTATCCTTTTCGTACATCGGGTTGCCTCTGTACCCGACGTG
>NW_021529004.1:0-227 GCF_001605985.2 Dendrobium catenatum | reverse complement strand
AGGATCTCCTTTTGAGATTCCTCCATTTTTCGGATGCTGTCTTCCATAGATGGTCCAGATGTTCCTTCTCCAGCCAGGTTTTGCCCACCATGGTAAAAAGAGGCAGATGCCTGACGTCCCTGATTCAGGGACTAATTACTGGACATGTGAGAGTTGGAGCGAGAGGCTCCTTGGTGGTGATTGCTACGCCTGTTGGCCATTGAGTAATGATTAATATAGTGGGATTG
>NW_021529003.1:0-208 GCF_001605985.2 Dendrobium catenatum | reverse complement strand
TTTTTCTAAAAAACCTCTCTGAATGTTTGAAAAAGATTTGAAATATTGTCCCCATTAAGCATATCACAATGTCAAGTTCCCCACAATAGGATCAACGAACACAGAGAGAGTAGAAATGGAATGGA
The DNA here is from genome assembly GCF_001605985.2 of Dendrobium catenatum. Lineage (NCBI taxonomy): Eukaryota > Viridiplantae > Streptophyta > Magnoliopsida > Asparagales > Orchidaceae > Dendrobium > Dendrobium catenatum. The sequence continues at coordinate 83 of NW_021529003.1, read as the reverse complement.
ACTATAATATATGTGCTCAATATTATGATCATAATAGCTTCCACTAACTACTGCTTCAATATATATGGCCATCTGAAGATCAC
>NW_021529002.1:0-537 GCF_001605985.2 Dendrobium catenatum | reverse complement strand
TAAACTACTTTTTGATTAATGTAAATGGCTACATTTGGAAACTGAAACACACTTGAGGGTTACTCTATTACTAGACCTCCACTGTTTGATAATATACCTTTTGATATTTGGAAAACACGCATGCCTAATTTCTTACAGTCACTTGATTATCGTATGTGGATCTTAGTCCATGAAGGATATACAAAACTAACTAGATCAGTTGATGGAGTTAGAGTTGAAACACCTTTTGCAGACTGGACAGTAGAAGAATGTGACTTAGCACAACCAAACGCCAAATGCTTGAATAGTTTCTTTTATGATTTAAAATTAGAAGACTACATGTGAGTTTTCACTTGCAAAAGTGGAAAGGACATATGTGATAGAATTTGTATAATATATGAGGGAACTAATGAGGTTAATTAATCTAGACTCAATATCTTGTTGCATGATTATAAATTATTTTGCATGAAACCTAATAAATCTATTTCTGACATGTACACAAGATTCACATAAATAATCACATCTTTGCATGCACTTGGTAGGGAACTAACGAATGCT
>NW_021529001.1:0-229 GCF_001605985.2 Dendrobium catenatum | reverse complement strand
CCGAAGGCTTCGTCTCAGCCTTCTAACGTCTCCTCGACATTCTGCCTCGCTCCAAAAACACCAAAAAAGCCTCTGCTCCCTGAAAAAAAGTTAACGCGGCTCTGCCTCGTTCTAAAACGAGTGTATCACGCGACTGAGAAACCTTGCAACGGTAGAATCTGAATTTCGGAGAGATCAAGACCATCGAGGCAGTTTCTCGATTTAGGAAATCAATTCAAATTCACTAGAA
>NW_021529000.1:0-247 GCF_001605985.2 Dendrobium catenatum | reverse complement strand
GGAAATCAACGTCGAGGTGCTGATTTTCAGCGTCAAGGTGTTGATTTTGAAGGCAGGAGGGGGGAATATGAGAGAAGTGCAGATTTTTGCAATAGAGGAGAAGAATATCAGCGTCGAGGTGCTGAATTTCAGCGTCGAGGTGCTGATTTTGAAAGGGGAAGAGGGGAATATGATGATGGACTCGGATACCAACGTCGGAGGGAGGACCGGGACACTTGGGGAGCACCTCCTCTTCGAGGCATGGGAG
>NW_021528999.1:0-662 GCF_001605985.2 Dendrobium catenatum | reverse complement strand
TTTTCCACTTAATATTTGTATTGGTCAAATTTATAGTGGTGCAATTTTGTTAGGAAGGGGCAGTTAGGAACTATTTTTATTTTTCTTCATGTTTTCCGTTATTGTTTAACATTGTTCATTTTGCAAATATATACTACTCTGTGTTGAAAGTGATTTTTCCGTATATGTTCATATGAAGTGCATTCATTTGGATTTTATATGGTTTTCTTTTATCATGCTTGTCAGCTAGGCTTTCAAATCCTATTGACTCCTGTACAAAATTGGATAGGATAAATTTATAGCTTGATATTTCAATAATTATTTGTGAGATTTTCTTATCATACTATTTAATATTTTCTTTTAGTTTTGAGTTTGTTGTATTAATTTAATTTATACGCGGTGACTTAGTTGAAATGTTTTTGTTTATATCAGATGCTTTATGTGTTTATGTGCTCTAACATGTCGTATCTTTTGAGGGACTAGCACGAGCAATGGGAGCACCGAAGAAAATCCCTGTCGAAGGTATTTCTAGCTTTATATTGACTTAATTTTGAATGTTTGAAAGGTCTCGTTTGTGAATTGCATTCTTCACATATGACTAAATTGACAAATTTTTTTTTTATTTTTTGTTTTGTAATTATTCTCTCAAAGCATGAAGATTTTTCGTTGTCAGTTGCCTAGAT
>NW_021528998.1:0-377 GCF_001605985.2 Dendrobium catenatum | reverse complement strand
TAATTTTTCAAATTGTAATGTTGCGGAAGGATATTCAATCACCAGACCTCCTTTTTTTAAAAATATGTCATTTGATTTTTGGAAAACTCGCATGTCTATTTTCTTGCAATCTATTGATTTTCGCATGTGGCATATGATTTTAACTGGTTATTCATCACCGTCATGAATTGTTAATGGTGTTGAAATTGATATTCCTTTTAGTCAATGGAATAGGGAAGAACAACTTAATGCTCAATTAAGTGCAAAGTCTTTAAATTACTTTTTCTATGCTTTAAATTCTGATGATTTTATGTTAGTATCCACGCGCATTATCGATAAGGAAGTTTGGAATAAATTGCACTCCATATACGAAGGCACTAGTGAAATCAAGCAATCAA
>NW_021528997.1:0-240 GCF_001605985.2 Dendrobium catenatum | reverse complement strand
GTGGTTTTAAGAACCGTGGCACTTAACCACATCAGCACGTGGTTATAGCCGTTGGATCTTCCACGTGATGTAACAGACGACCCAGATCAAGTCCCCCAGTCTGATCTCAAGGGGAAAGATCGGACCGTTGGATTTTGATCTCGCTATTCTAGATCAAGGGCCATATGCTGCCAGATGAAGATCTAACCATACGATAGGATCTGTGGTTTGTTGTCTCTTCCTCTGGTTCAGTCTCAGAGG
>NW_021528996.1:0-299 GCF_001605985.2 Dendrobium catenatum | reverse complement strand
GAGCAAGGGACTCTCATATTTTTAGTTTTAAAAATCAAAATAAACTTTGATAAATTTTGTACTCCTTTTTTAATATGATTCCTTGATTCAATTTGCAATAAAAAATGCACTTTAATTACACATAATGTACATATACTTAATCATGTATGTTTTATACATCACTAAAAATTAATCATGATTAGGCACCAATTTCGAGACAAAATTGAGTTGAAAACTTTCGGAGTTAAAAACTGGGCCATTCAAACTCGGATTTCAGTAAACTTATGGTCGAATTAAACGTCTCAAAAACACAAACCCGA
>NW_021528995.1:0-1036 GCF_001605985.2 Dendrobium catenatum | reverse complement strand
TGCAGGTGAACCACGAAAGGAGAAGAATATAGCACTTAAAGTGGAAGAGTCTGAGAGTGAACACTCATAACCTGAGGATGAAGATGATATTGCATTAATGACTAGAGAATTCAAAAGCTTTCTGAAGAGGAATCAGAAGAGACGCCAGCAATGGAATAGAGATAAGTTTAACAGAAATGGCAAGGTTTCTAATGAAGTGATTTATTATGAATGTAGGAAACTAGGTCATATCAAGACTGATTGCCTAAAACTCAAAGCCACTCCTAACAAGAATAAGGTAGAGGAAAAAAATCAACTGTAAAGAAGGACAAGAAGAAGTTTCAAAGAGCTTTTTGGGTGGACTCAGCTTCAGATTCATCAGAGACTGAAAAGGAAGAAGAAGTCACTAATCTTTGCTTGATGACAGATAGTCTTGATCAATCAGATCAAGAAGAGGTATGTAACTTAAGTTATGATGAATTGTTTGAAGTTTTTGAACACATGCATGATGCATATATGAAAATGAAAAAGATGCATGCTAGTGTAAGTATAGAATTGGAAGAACTTAAGAAAGAACATGAAATTCTTAGGAAAGATCATGCTTTAATAGATGACAACCACATGAAATTACTTGATGAATATGATGATCTGAATAAAAATCATGAGATTTTAAAATCATCCTATGCTGATCTTGAAAAAGAATTTAAAAAATTTAAGGATGAATCAGAGAGCAAAACATATCAAATTAATTATACAAATCGAATCTTGGAAGGCATGAATTCATTTTATAAGTTGACAATAAAAGCTCTCAAGGATAATAGGATACCCCCCAAACTTGAAGATTTTATAATTCCTAAATTTTATCCTAAATATATGGAATCCCTTAGAAGACAAACAAATGGTAAAAGACTTAGGAATATTTTTTCTAATGTTAAATATAATAATTGTGGATTAGTTGGACATATAGCACACACCTGTACTTTGAAGATGAAATATCATTTGGTGTGGAGACCAAAGATTCATAAACTTAGACATATCATACATGCATCTGATTATA
>NW_021528994.1:0-222 GCF_001605985.2 Dendrobium catenatum | reverse complement strand
TGGTTTGAATGGACGGCCGATATTGAATCCCTTTATCATGGATCGTTCATCAGACATTTGAAGGTCTTAATGATGTTGAAATTGTCGATCTTGGGCTCGTTAGATTCGTCTCTTCAAGCCGCTCGATTCGACTATAAAGATCTCATTTTTAAAAGACATTTGGTAACCCAAATTATGGATTGAACCTTCCAAATGTGCTTCGAGTCTTTGATTTGAACCCAT
>NW_021528993.1:0-279 GCF_001605985.2 Dendrobium catenatum | reverse complement strand
CCCGGGGGACAATTGCCTCCCCAAAATTTTTTTTATATGATTCTTTAGGTAATTTGTTCTCCTCAATCTATTTTTTAGTTTTTATTACAAGAGTTTTTAGGCAATTGCCCTCCTTAAAATTTTAAAATACTATGATCTTTAAGCAATTGTCTCCAATATAATTAAATATATTATGTAGATGTGTTATTATTAGAGAAAGATGAATAAAATAAAAAGAAAAATAGTAAATCAAAATTTGTTTTGGGGGTGCTGCCCCTGGAAACTACTGCAGGGGTGTTG
>NW_021528992.1:0-223 GCF_001605985.2 Dendrobium catenatum | reverse complement strand
AATCCTCTAATGGTCAATAGGCGTAGCCATCGCATCATGGGAACCTCCCGCTCTAATTCACACCAATCTAGGAATCAGTCCCTGAATCAAGGACGACAGGCATCTGCCTCCTTTCACCCCAATAACCGACACCCTATAGGAGAAGGAACTTCAGGGCCGTCCCTAGAAGAACATATCAGAAAAATAGAGGAATCTCAGAATGAGATCCTTCAGCTTTTAAGGG
>NW_021528991.1:0-227 GCF_001605985.2 Dendrobium catenatum | reverse complement strand
TTCAGGACGATAAATATCGGCCAGCTCGTATCCAGGGTTATTCTCATGATGATTTTCCTCTGATTTGAACTAATCGGCCTGGATGATCGTGAGGTCGTCCCGGACGATCAAGCCAAATTACAATCGTCCAGGAGTGTATTCAGGGCGATGCTCTGGCCGATCTTCTGAGTTTTGTACTGATCGGCAGGTTGATGTCCATATCAGCCTGGACGATAAAGTCGGAAACT
>NW_021528990.1:0-258 GCF_001605985.2 Dendrobium catenatum | reverse complement strand
TTCAAAAATTGCAAGCTACATTGGTGTTCCAATCTCTGTTGATTCCCTCAAGGCAAAGCACACAAGGCTCATCTTCGCTAGGGTATGTTTCCAAATTTCTAAAATTTCTCCACTTCCTGTAGAAATTATGATTGAAATTGATGGCAAAGATATGAACTTGAAGGTTCTTTATGACTGGAAGCCGACTCCTTGTGAGTCTTGCAGATCTCTCATTCATCCTTCCAACCTTTTTACCTTTAATCCTAACTCTATTCTTAT
>NW_021528989.1:0-940 GCF_001605985.2 Dendrobium catenatum | reverse complement strand
TAGTTTCTCACCCAGGCAGGGTCTAAGGTGGAAAAAATCATTTAATTATATTTTTCTTTTAGTGAGACATGTTTAATAGACCTTTCTATATAAAAAGAATATGGCCACAATCCTTCAAATTCCCCAATCTTTATGTTAATATACATATTTATACTTCAAATGTGTCCTACATAAAATACTAGCCTCATACTCAGACTCACTATAAATTATAAGTAGAGTCTCTCATACCTTGAACCATGCTCTTTTTATCTACCAGAGTGTTCATTGGTGACTTTTTTTTTGGAAAATCATTTGTATCGCTAACTTAGGTTTCCCTCAACATTTTGGGATGATTTCTTGTTGGCTGCTCGATATATATCATTCATTTATATTTTATCTTTGTCATTTTAGCACCATTGTGGGAAGCATATTATAATAAAATCATCGATTTCAACACTTATATCAATATTAATATATATTTGTTCTTTCATGTGTGTTGTTCACCATAAACATGTTGCATCTATTGGATTCCTCTTAACATATCAAAAGATTTGCCTTTTTAGGAGTGTCGTCACAAAAATGAGTGGAATTTTCAAACATTTTAGGAATCAAGAACAAATATCGTGATTCCCTTGAATATGACCATATTGAGAGTTGCAGGCTCCTTCAGTGTTGACTTAAATGGCTCTCCTTTTTTTTTGTATTCATTTATTGATTATTAAAAACTTGTTATTTATTTAATATTTGATATTTTTATTATTTTTCTCATAAATGGGCGGTTTACTATGATAACCAATTTTACAAGAACTTATGTCAAGATTTACACATGATAATTCTTTTTTAGCTATTTCTAAACACATCTATGGATAAACTTTTCTTGATAAGCCATGTTTAGTATTCCTAACTTACTCACATGAGTTGGGCATTCTAATGTAAATGTGGTGTTTCATATGATCACACC
>NW_021528988.1:0-562 GCF_001605985.2 Dendrobium catenatum | reverse complement strand
TCGTAGAGAATGATAGTCTCTCCTTGGGAGGGGTTCTTCGGGCCTCAACGATCAATGGCCTCTGGAACTTCTTTTTCATTAACCCTCTTTCCTTAACTGTCTTCAGAACTCGGTGAACTCGGACAGACAGGCGTTCAGGCTCTCTTATCTTCTGAGGAGTTGGAGCTTTAGGTCGACGCTCCCAGAAAGATCGCTTGAGCTCACAAGATGAGCTATTTCTCTTTACCCATTTCAGGTTAGTGAACCTGTTTTGAGTGGGAATATTTATCTCTGGTTCTGGTGCTGGCAGGTTGGAGGGATGAACTGATACTGTCAGCTGCTGAGCACGTAGCTCTGCATTTCTCTTCCTCCTTTGCCTTCTATTGAGCCTTCCTCCAGATGAGGAAGCTTCAGTATCATACCTCCCAGGTGCAACAGACTCTCTAGGCAGGGTAGTGGTGTTTGCAGTTACCACATAAACTTTCCTTCCATCAACAACCCTATTTGCAGTAAGGGTTTCAGGCTGGGATAATCTTTCAAATACATAGGCTCTTCCTTGAGCGGCACCTCTGACAGCAGTCCT
>NW_021528987.1:0-289 GCF_001605985.2 Dendrobium catenatum | reverse complement strand
ATTCGCAGCATCTACATGCTCATATAAAATATTTAATTGGGAAATTAAAGTTTAAAATAAGATAATTAGGTGGAATACTTTAAATTCAAAAAGAAGAAATTTATTTTCATGAAAATTTTTTGTTTTTGCGTGAAATTTCTTGATTAATCATATTGGGGCTATTTAAAGCAAAACAGTAGAGGTGGCCGGCGACGGTGACGATAGACAACGGTGGTCGTTTGTACTTGGCAGATGGTGGCGGTGGTTGGTGGCTGGTGGCTGGTGGCTGGTAGTGGCGACAATGACAGGC
>NW_021528986.1:0-371 GCF_001605985.2 Dendrobium catenatum | reverse complement strand
TCTTTCTTCTTTTGATTTGTAGGGTTCTTGAGATTCTGGAGATTCTCGTAATTTTTGAAGGATCGACCGAGAAAAGGCAAATATTCCGCTGAACTTCAGGTTCATCCGGACATTGGTCTGATTTTAGCTCTCTTCATTTTTCTTGTTTGATTCATTGCATTACCATTTTTTTCTTGTTTGATTTATACATCATGCTTGAAAGTTCAAATATCAACAAAAGAAAGCATGATTTTATCCGTTAAATCCTGCCATTGGAATAGTCGGCGTTAATTCTTGAGGCCTTTCTACTTTTCTTGAGGAGTAATGATAGTTGTTGCTCTAAGAGAAATGGTAAAATCATCTGAAAAAATTGAGATTAGTGGATGGTTACA
>NW_021528985.1:0-1159 GCF_001605985.2 Dendrobium catenatum | reverse complement strand
AAAATGCCCTTGAACAACTTAAATTGGAGAGGTAAAACTTGGACATGTCAGAAACTTGTTCAGTTTCAATCTCCCAAAATTCCAGACCTGGTGGACATGTATTTAAATGGTAATTAATGAAATTCATAAAATGCTCAAATTGAAATTAAACCTAAGATTGATCTAACCATGACACCATCCTAGTTTGTCAGTTTTGGTCCTCTGTATCGAATTGAGCTCGATCCAAGTCAGGTCAGACCCTGGGTTTGGTATGGGAGGTAGGTCTGGGTCCAGTGCACCCAATGCAGGTGGCAATTGGGTCCAATTTGATCTGGGTTAAAAGGTGGCTCAGGTTGATCCAAACCTGCTCAGTTCAGGTCGATTTGGGCTCAACCCAGGTCAGGCAGACCCTAGGCTTAAGGTGGGAAGCGGGTCTGGGTCTGGTGCACCCAATGCAAGTGGCTATTGGGTCCAATTTGATTTGAGCTGGAAGATGACTTGGGCCCAAGTGTTTTTGGCTACTTTGGGTTAGCCTAACTCTTGACCCAAGCTAGCCCAAGGCATGGGCTGGCTGGAGGGGGTGTATTGGACCTAGGGCCACCTATGGGAGGTGTTGGTTAGGTTCAATTAGGCTTAGGTTGAGAGTTAGCTCAATTCCAAGTGCTTTTGGGCACTTTGGGTTAGCCTAACTCTTGACCCAAGTGAGCCCAAGGGTTGGGCTGATCAAGGAAGGTGTATTGGGTAAAAGAGAACTCAATAACACCTTGATTTGGATTCAATTTGATTAAGATCAAAAGATGACTCACTGGAGGAGTGTATGGGTCCATGGGTCAAACTTGGTTGACTTGGTCAACCAGGTTGACCCAAGGTTTGGGTTTGAGTTCAACAAGTTGAGTTTAACATTTAAAACTCTGGAAGTGATTGGAGGCTTTGATAAGGCTCCAAGATCAAAATCTTCAAGGGGTTAGGTTCAGTGGCATGGGTTATAAATATTTGAAGGTTTTACAGCCTTTGGATTTTAATTCATATTCTGGGGTTATAGACCTCAAAATGGGCTCAAAATTGGAAGGCAACCTCTAGAGACATGTCTTATCACTTTGTAAGTGATAGACCCTAAATCAGAAGCCATTTGACTGGGTTTTAAAATGTTTGAAAAATCTTTAAAAAAGGTCTTTAGGAC
>NW_021528984.1:0-217 GCF_001605985.2 Dendrobium catenatum | reverse complement strand
CTTTGATAGTACTTATCACTTGTTGATTTATGATGCTTATACTTCACCAAAAATAGATATTAAACTCTTTTTATTTTCAGTTTTTTAAAATATTTTTTTGTCAAATACTAATGAACTTAAAAGTTTTAATATAAAGACAATAATGAGGGTAATCTTGCCATATTTAAAACTTAACACAAAGCTAAATAAATAAAAATAAATTTTATTTTATTTATTT
>NW_021528983.1:0-2108 GCF_001605985.2 Dendrobium catenatum | reverse complement strand
TTTGGCAACTTGGACAACTTAGAACAATGTTTGTCCCCAATATCATATGAAAGATCGGGATATTGAAAAAAGGCTTTAGAAAGCTTTTGTCTCAAATCATATTTAGGCGCGAGCAATCTACGTTTGTGATCTCTTAGTCGCTTATTTCTGCGCAAAATAATAAAAACGGGGATGAACAGGCAAATTTCTCTCATTTATAGAACGACTCTCTAATGTCGGGGATTACAATGAAAGCAAGACAAGGTATACGCCATCTTTGACATGTTGATCGCTATAGACAGCTGACTATACCTCCATGTAAGCGACCCGCCCAAGATCGAGAAAGTTGATGATTCCAACTACTTACTGTCGATCCCACAGATCATGTGCATTTTTCTCCCCATGTAATGCTAGAGTATTCTAATATCACATCGTAGACCTCCACCCTAATTATATCTTCCTTATAAGCGAACTGGAACATAGTGCATGAAATCCTCTTCGATGCTGCAAGGATGAGACGATGTGACATACTATGATCACATACAGAAGTTATGCACTTCGACTCAGCTAGAACCTCTCAACTGCTCCCTTCAGGGCGTCCCTATGGGGATGGGCCCCAAGCTTTCCCCTCCCCCCTCTCCTAAGACATAAAGGGAATAATTCCGCTGAAAAAGAGAACCGATAGTTCGACTAAAACTCAGAGTGAATAGATCTGCCATTTCAAGGAATATCTCTTTTGTCGTGGTGTATTGTGTATCCCCCTTTGTTCCAGTCATGGAATAGAAAAAAAAAATGAAAAAATGTATTTTTGTTCAAGAATGAAATTTTATTGGAATTGTCCATATCTGGTTCATCCTTTGAAACCAGATATGGGTCGCTTAGAGCTTTACTTACTTTCTTCGCTTACGACTTTCCATATTCCTCCCTCCGAAAAAGAAGGATTCTATTCTGGATCTCCTGCCGAAGCATACCTCATTCATTCTCGCTTCTTTTATGTCACTCTCAAAAAATAACCTTTCAGCAAAAAAGGCCTCTTGGTTGAGCTACTTCATTACTCGAATCAAAAACCTTTCTTAAGCATGCTCATGAGCAGCTTCTCTCTCATTGGATCTCCTTTCCAACTGGATTTTTTTTCCAAAGATGTGATCTTAGAGCTCACTTACACTAATTCATTCAGGCAAGACAGATTACGATGTCATGATGCGCCCATTCTTATGGCCATTCCTTCAATACTTTAATTCTCGAGAGTCTCTCTGTGGTCCGCATAGTAGATATGGGAGATTTGCAAAACCTGTGGTCTTGACGATGAAATTTCTTTTCTCTGTTGCTGCTTCGAAGAACTTTTGGCTGAGCATTCCATAACCAGGATAAATATGTAGGACTTTCATGAGCGCATGTCGCAGGCTTCTATCTCTATTAGTGGTTTGCAGCAGAGAATCTTTCTAAGGGCGACGTTTGGTACATTATAACAAGAAACTTTATGTTATACTAACCTAAGTATATATAACTTTGGTTGGGTTATGGCCAGTTACTGCACCTTTATGCTTATGGTTATTAGTAACTAGTAAGTCAGTCAAAGACAAACTTTGGTTATCGTTCTCTTTCCTGAGCATGCCCTGCCAGTACTTATTATTCTTGATGAATGATCTATGCTACCAAAGAAAATCATAGTAAAACGAGTCACCTTTTTAGTTTTAAAAACATGGCAAGCTAGAAGAAAACTTGCATCTAATTGGCTCAAAAGCCGGCCCTTGCTCAATATCCAATTTTGAATCATTTCCAGTGAGTCGTGTGAAGCAGAACCTCTTCGAGTTTTTTGCCAATAGAAGTCATGGGTTGCCTCCTCTCAGGGATCCCAAGTAGATTGAAGTTGGTAGATATGAATTTTTTTTTAGTTTTAATTTTGTTGGGTGTGGGGTGTTTTGGGATTTACATCTATTAGAATACCCATAAATTGATTTATTTTGGGATTTATGACTTCCTTTAGAAGTAACCCAAGGGTTTAGATTGGAGCTGGACTTATGGCTTCTTTAGGAAATAGCCCATGTATTTAAATTTAGGTTGGGACTTGCGGCTTTCGTAGAAAGTAGCCCGGGGATTTAAATATAGGTTGAGACTTATGACTTTTG
>NW_021528982.1:0-283 GCF_001605985.2 Dendrobium catenatum | reverse complement strand
GACATTTGTAAGTCTCGCTAATATTTACTTTGTCATCGCCCTTATTATGATTATATTTGTGTTGATCAGCTTATGTAGCCGGCGTAAATGAAGGTATAATATCAGAGAAGCCATTTCACTTAGGTGAAGCATTGAATAAGGATTTGTATTTAGACATCGAAGGTGAGCTAAGACTTGTTAAAGATAAAAAGAAAGAACTCCATGAGCAAAATTCAACAATAGAAGCTGAATAAATTGCTATGAAGGAATTGGGAATTCAAAGGTTTGACATCCCTTTAGGTTG
>NW_021528981.1:0-1194 GCF_001605985.2 Dendrobium catenatum | reverse complement strand
CTCTATCGTCGTCGTCACACAAACACTTAAAAATAAACAGAATGATGACGTGGAGAGGCCGGGATCACAAATACAAAATGGGAATTTTCGGAGCCCACAAATTTCTGGCGACTCTGCTGGGGATTGGTTTCTCTTTCCATCTTTGACTAGTAATCTAAATGATATAGTAGCAACAAAATAATAATGATAATATTGAGCTCTATACGGTGAACATCAAGATGTAAGACTTGGTCCTTAAGTCCAAAAAGTTGTTATTGAAAGGTCCCGATAGAGTTGAAAGTTACCATCTTTTATGATGGTAAAACAACGAAAGAATAAAGATATGTATGATGAGCATCGGGGTGTGACACTTAAATATATCCAAGAATCCACTGTCGAGAGGTCCTGACAAAAGAAAAAAAATATAGAGACTCACATATATAGAAAATATATATACTCAAAGAATGGTGTGACATCTAGTTTGTACTCCTAGAGATCCCTCATTAAAAAAAAATCATCAAAAAGTAGGTTGCATAGATGACCCTTACATATAATGTTCTTGATGGTCGACATTTTGAAGAATCCTTCAAGAAATCCCATCACTTTCTAAATATATCTTCTCAGACTGAAGAAGATCATTGCTCGACTTCACTAGTGACGTTCTTCTCAAAGAGCAAGCAGAGGAAATAAAAGAGATCTTCTATAAATTTAGGGATTGTTTTGCTTGGACATATGCTGAGATGTCAAGTTTATCCCGTGATGTGGCGATTCACAAATTAGTCATCAAACCAGATGTCACTCATATCAAGCAAGCTCCAAGGATAATGATATTGGAGATTGAAGACTAAGTGATTATAAAAACAATGAAGATCATAGAGGCGGGTTTCATTCGAGAAGAAAAATATGTCGATTGGATCTCAAATATTTTCCTAATGAAGAAGAAGAACGGTCAGATTTATATCTGTATCAATTTTTTGGATCTCAATAAGGCATGCCCAAAAGATAATTTTATACTCTAAGTATCAGAACTTCTAGTTGATAATACTTTCAACTATGATATGTTCTCCATCACAGAGGGATCGTTAGGATTCAATCAAATCAAGATGGTGACTGAAGATGAAAAGTATACATCATTCAGAATATCTATAGGCATATTCTACTACACAGTCATAGCTTTAGGCCTAAGGAACACTAGTGCCACCTATCAATGGGTAA
>NW_021528980.1:0-202 GCF_001605985.2 Dendrobium catenatum | reverse complement strand
CCCGAACATCAAACAATTTTAATGAGCTATCCTACTTAGGACTTATCCAAACCACACAATCTACCTCACATGCTTTAGATGACTTATTAGGACAACCAACTCTAGTCTTAGCCTAGGTAAGAGTTTTACTTTCCTATTGTTGTGTGTCAGGTTTTTTGAGCTTTCACTACATGCTGATTTTTAAAATTAAATTATTGACGTG
>NW_021528979.1:0-408 GCF_001605985.2 Dendrobium catenatum | reverse complement strand
CATTCAGTTTGACTGAACCTCGGACCAATAACGAAGCTGAATACGAAGCTCTGTTAGTAGGGTTGGAGATTGCGATCGATGTCAGAATCCAACATCTCCAAATTTTTGGTGATTCTCAGCTCATGATAAATCAGGTCCTTGGAATTTACAAGGTTGGTAAAGTCGAATTGGCCCATTACCACCGGCGAGCCCTTGAACTTTTGAAGCAAGTGTCAAATGTTAAAATGGCTCGAGTTCTTAGAGGACAGAATGCTAAGGCAGATTGTTTGACCAAATTGACCAAAGAAATGGCAAACATTAATGAAGAGCAGCCTATATTCATTGGAGTTTACACTCGTAGGGTCTTGGAGCCCGCTCTATTATAATTCCCAAGGGCAGAAGGAATTCCAGATTCAAGTCGGCAGGATG
>NW_021528978.1:0-205 GCF_001605985.2 Dendrobium catenatum | reverse complement strand
CCATGCCCTGGTTAGGTCAGTGTTGGGTTTAATTTATATTTGAGCATTTTGTTAATTTCCTTAATTATTCTTTAAATACAAGTCCACCAGGCATGGACTTTTGGGAGAATGAATTTGAACATGTTTTTGACATGTCCAAATTTTATCCCCCCTTTTTAATATGTTCATGGGCATTTTCCCCAAATTTCAAGTTTAAGGGTCATGG
>NW_021528977.1:0-203 GCF_001605985.2 Dendrobium catenatum | reverse complement strand
AACCGTTTGTCTTATAAAGCCTTAATCTCTCTTAAAGCCGATTTGTTTAAGTGTTTTGTTTTGATTGAGAAATAGTTCACACTTCTAAAATTAAATTAAAATTATTATTTTCAGAACAAAACAAATAAACTAAATAGACCTTTGGTATCTAAACGTGCAATTTTTTAAAAAATTAGGTTCCATATATTTTGTCTAAAGACTTT
>NW_021528976.1:0-1287 GCF_001605985.2 Dendrobium catenatum | reverse complement strand
ATTAACAATTATATTTATATAATTAAATTTATTAATTTTAAAATAATTAAATTATAATATAACTAATTAATTATACAATTATTTAAAATAATCATAATCGTATTTAAATATAGATTATTATATAATTAATTAATAGTTAAATAGTAAATAATCATAAGTATATATTAATCTAGAATTTAAAAAAATTATTGAAATATAATTAATTAAATATCATACTTAAGTAGATTAATTATGAATATATTTATAAGTTATTAAGCAATAATTCAATTATGAATAATCATGAGATATTCTGTAATTAAGACTTAGAATAATTAATATAATAATTAAATTTAATACAAATCACTAATTAATTATAATTATTTGGGTGATTAATAATACTTTATTATAAAATAATTATAATTTAAAGACATGATTAATTAAGACTATATGAAGACCAGAGCCAATTTTTGAGAGGATTAACTTAGCATACATCATCTATTTCCTCCATAGATTTTTCAGGGGCAGCCGGGAAGCGAGGGTTTAGTACTAAGGGGGAAGTTACTTCTAGCTACGAGCTCTGATAAGTTAACTTCCGATCAAAATGCACAACCGACGAACCGACAGGAAGGAAAAATCGGAGGAGGAGGTAGAGTCGAGGAAGGCAATGGAAGAGAGGCACTCCCGGTGCTGGAGAAAAGGAGGAGAGGTGTTGTTCGGTCGAGTTCAGAAGGAGAGGCTCGACATTTTGCGGCTAGGTGTTCGACCATGATGAGATATGAGAAGGAGGAGTCGCGAGATAAGGTAGATGAGGGAGCAGCTCCTTCTCTGATGAATCAGACAAGGAGATGGGATGGAGAAAGGGTGTGGGGAGAGAGCTCGGATCAGAAGCAGAGGGGTTATCGGATTGGAGAGTGGACAGTAGCGAGGGGAGTCGTGTGGGAATGAGCGAAGGAAGAGCGACCGACAGGGAGGTCTCAGTTAATTTTTATTAATTATAATTAAGTAAAAAGAATGGTTCTCTCCCTTGATCCTCGAGCCAACACCGTCGACCCCGCGCATGTATAATCACTCCTAAACTCTAAAACTCTGAGAACCCGTTTCAACACATTCGTCGAGACAAAACGATCACCTATACACGCTTTTCTTAGCGTGGTGGGAGGGAGTGCGTTACGACGCTTGCGACGAAGCGGGTAATCACCTAAAATCCCATCTTCGAAGTTCGTATCGCCTTGGAAACCCCGTCTATACACGCTTTTCTTAGCGTGGTGGGAAGGGAGCCCGTGCGATGCGTACGACGTTGCGGTGATA
>NW_021528975.1:0-252 GCF_001605985.2 Dendrobium catenatum | reverse complement strand
AAAAAAAAAACGAAATAATTGTCTTAAGCAAATCCTATATTTTAGGAGTCTTATCCTGTAACTAGTAGTATTTCAATATGGGATGCAGTCATGCAGGGAATATCTCTTAATCTAAAATATTTTTAATTAAATTGCAATGGATTATTTTTTATCTATTTAACAATAATAAGTATTGTTGCGTCCAGGAGTATTCGTGGCGATAGAGAAATATAAAGTTTATCGTCTTAGCGTTGTACGAAAATCCGGCATGCA
>NW_021528974.1:0-257 GCF_001605985.2 Dendrobium catenatum | reverse complement strand
CCGTATTGACTGCCGCATGGATTCACTGTTAGAATAGTTTGAGATTTATCGTACTGCTTTCCTCGTTTGATTTCATTGAATAGATATTATTGATTAAACCGCATTGATTTGATTTAATAGCGATTGATTTGACGGATTGATTAATTTCCTATTGTGTACGGATTTCTTCGAGATTGACATGGATTTATTGAGTTGATTTATCGAATCACCTGCCGCTGCTTTGACTGGTTTTATTGACTATGGATTTCCGTATTGCA
>NW_021528973.1:0-231 GCF_001605985.2 Dendrobium catenatum | reverse complement strand
CCAACGATAGTTAGGCTGAAGCTCGGCGGTGGTCGGCGGCCAGGCAGAAGTAAACGACCGGGCGATGGTCCAAAGACGATCATGTTGAAGTCTGGCAACAATTAGGGTCCTAATGAAAGTCCGGTAGCGGTCTACGGTAGTGTGGAAGTCTGGTGGAGGTCAGCGGCAAGACGGTGGTTCTATGATGGTTGTGCTGAAGTCCGACGACGGTCGGCGGCCAATTGGAAGCCT
>NW_021528972.1:0-249 GCF_001605985.2 Dendrobium catenatum | reverse complement strand
AATTAACAATTCCCCTTAATGAAAATCTGAAATTAAATTATAGATTTTCCCTCTCATCTCCTTTACCCCTCACCCAATTAACTCTTTAATTAAATCCAATTAATTCCTTTTGGGTTTGAATTGATCCCATCAGTTCTGACGGAGAGTTCTGGGATGGAGTTCCTGTGTTTCCCTGCAGCCATGACCGGCCACTTCCCAAGCCTCTTCTCCCCCTAAGCCTCCTACCTGTAGAGGAGCATGTGGACCTCC
>NW_021528971.1:0-388 GCF_001605985.2 Dendrobium catenatum | reverse complement strand
AAAAATTTCAATAAAAGCTAAGAGAAGTATTTCATAAAACTTTCTAAGTATGAAACAACTCATAAGACTCCTCAAAAGAAATTCAAATGCCGCTAGTAAGCAATGACGAATAAACAACTACAAAATTTCACACCAATATAAATAAAAAAAAAAAGACTCAATTTCGTAAGAAGGTGTATAAAGAGAGATTTTGCTCTATTCTATTTTTTTTTATGCAAATATGAATGAAACGATGCATGGTTTAATGTAATAAAAAAAAAAAAGACATGATCTTCTAAGATTTACTCCCATTCTCATCTAAACTATATGTAGCATGACACGAATCAAACATAAACTTCTCATACTAATTGCTCGTTCTTCAAATGACATAACTTCAACATGCTACTTG
>NW_021528970.1:0-258 GCF_001605985.2 Dendrobium catenatum | reverse complement strand
TATTTTTTAGGATTCAATTTTTTCAAATGGATGTTAAAAGTGCCTTTTTAAATGGGTTAATTCAAGAGAATGTTTATGTTGAACAAGCTCCTAATTTTGAAAATTCAAAGTGCCCAAATCATGTTTTTAAATTGAAAAAGGCATTATATTAATTAAAATAGGAACCTAGGGCTTGGTATGAGAGGCTAAGCACTTTCCTACTTGTGAGATCTTTTGAAAAAAAGGAAGTGTAGACACCACTCACTTTTTGAAGAAATT
>NW_021528969.1:0-325 GCF_001605985.2 Dendrobium catenatum | reverse complement strand
TCAAAATCTCACAACCTAGCTTTTTCTGAATCCAAGTAGAAAAAGTTTTAAACTCCTCAAAAGACTCATTTTTATGTGAAAGAAATCTAGTCCAAGTGAACCTTGAGTAGTCATCAGCAATCACAAAACTATAGACTTTCCCTCCCAGGCTGGCAGTGCTAATGGGTCCAAACAAATCCATGTGAAGGACTTCTAAAGGTCTAGATGTGCTAATGTCCTTAATGGGGTGAAAAGTGGAGTGTACTTTTTTTCCTAGTTGACAGGCATCACAAAGGTGGTCTTTTGAAAACTTAAGTTTGGGGACACCTCTAACTAGGTCCTTTTG
>NW_021528968.1:0-599 GCF_001605985.2 Dendrobium catenatum | reverse complement strand
GTGACAAATCTACCTCATTGTTTTATGGAGATATTTTTCTTATGACAAGTGGTGGGTAGATTCTTTTTCTCATATCCAATTAATTATTTGAGTTAGGTCATTGATTTCAAAAGACGATTCTACCCTAAGAAAATGTTTTTTGCCTAAGGGTAAACCATGAATGGATATTCTCCTATTCTATGGATTAAATGAGATTGGTAACTCGTTAACTCACAGGTTTTTAAATCAATCACATGGAATACTATATCATTGATGTGCCTTGATTTAAAAAAAAAAAAAATAGGAATCTCTTTTGCTGTGCTTTCTTGTACCCTCCTTTTTGATATGTCAAAAGGGGGAGAAGTTTATGAGGTTCTTTTTTTCATCAATCCTGAATTGTTGCTATTAAATCTTTTTGTAGTGTTTTTCCATCATCAAAAACGGGGAGATTGTTACAAATCTATTTTTCATTTCTTATGTTTTGATGATTGACAAACACTGTTTCTCTTGGACAGCTTTTTGCTTCTAACTTTTCAGGAATCGAAGATCGGACAATCAAAAAGGAGCTAAGTTCAGGAATGCTTAGGTTTAGGGTTGAGTCAGTCTGTACTTTTGTTTTT
>NW_021528967.1:0-299 GCF_001605985.2 Dendrobium catenatum | reverse complement strand
ATTGTACTCGAATTTGAACTAATTGGCCAGGACGATATTATATCAGCCTGGACGATGTAACCAATTTTCTTCTGATCGTCCCAAATCATCTCGGCTGATTGAGCATTTTTTGTACTTATCGGCCAGGATGATAATCCTATCATCCTGGACGATAATGTCGGTTCTTGAAATTCTATTTAAAGGACCTAAATTTTCTCATGTAATAAGACCTTTAGATGCTGTCTTGACCTCAGAGAGCCAAGAGGAGAGGGAGAGAGAGGGAGGAACTAATGAGGGGGAGTTTGTGAGAGGGATTCACA
>NW_021528966.1:0-1094 GCF_001605985.2 Dendrobium catenatum | reverse complement strand
CAATTTGAGCCTACTAAGTGCCATTTGACTTTCTATAAGTTTTGAATCTACCTCCTAAATCAGGAAATGGCGTCGATGGCTACGATCAAACGAGATCGTCGTTTCAGCCCGTATCCCGCATCTCAGGGATCTTCTGCGACTGGAGCAGATTTCGAGCAGCGACGAGAGCTGCTTATGGCATTTTCGGAAGCTGGAGCACGAGGACGACTTTTTGGAGGGCTTCCTCTTTCGACGACGGGTTCAATTTACTCAGAGCGAAGCTCTCGACTATGGCATTAATGCTCTCGCTCTAGATCGACTCTTGCTCCCTCTCATTCTCAATCACACACACTCGACCTCTCTCCCTTTCTCTATTTTCACGCACGCAGGAGGAGCTGAAGGGCCCGATCCCCCTCTCCCCTTCTCTGTTCGCACGAGGTCAGGCCGAACCCCGTGCTTACCTGAACTCCCTGCTCTCGTCGCCTTGGCCAACGTCAAGCCGGACAGCCCAACCCGAGCCCCCTGCTCTGTCCGACAGCAGCTCCATCGAACCCCTTTGGCGAGCCCGAACCCGACTCCTCTAGTCGTCCCGAAGTCGCCTCGCCTCCAACCTTCCTTACGCCTGGATCTACTCGAACTCCTCTTCTTTGCAAGGTAAGTATTTCTCACTGCTTCCCTTTTCCTCTTCTTCTATTTCTTCTTCCTTCTTCTTCCATTCTTTCTCTTCTTCCCTTGCCCTCTTTCTTGTCCTTATTCAGCTAGTATTTCTTCATCGATGGAGTTGAAATGGTTTGATTTCTGTTGAGATTAACTTGGCAAAGCCATTCTCTATCATCTCTTGTCGTTTAGTTTCATTAATATTCATTTGAGCATCAAGTGATGTTTTAGTTCTTTTTGAAATATGGAGATGGTTATTGCTAGTCATGGATGATTTTGTGTTCAAAAGTGAATAAATGTATGACTCTTGCTATACCTTTTAGAAGTTTTAGGTGTGAACTTTGAAGGCTTATAAAGATATTATGTCACTTCTTCACCGAATCATGCATACGAAGTGTTTGATGAAATTCCTTTAAGAAATATTTTGATATTTGGTTAATGAATCATGAAGCTTTGAG
>NW_021528965.1:0-504 GCF_001605985.2 Dendrobium catenatum | reverse complement strand
CTCACCCGAACTCTGCCTGTTCCGCTTCTGCTTTGCATTCGTGAACAGTGGGACACAAATATTGGTGCCGCACTATTCACAAGCACACGAATGGAGTGCATTTTACTGTTCAATTGGAGCAGTTCGTGGACATCAAACACTAGTATACAGATCGGTTGGAGATGACCTAAAAGATAGCTACATGTAAAAATAATAATTAAAAAATTTCTACCAAAGGGGATGTTTGCAAAGCTATGTAAGAAAGCCATTCCATTACTTCCTCGTGTTGTCTATAAGCTGTTTTGGTAAGAACAAAATTGTTAGTTTGTAAATAATAGAGCTCACATGGCTAGACCAATTGCAATTTTTTCTTTTTTTTTAGAATTTACATGGATACCACAAATTCCTTATCTATTTATTTATCAATCACATAAATTTTTATATGTACTTAGATAACTCTATAATCTTTAAATTACATAAAAAAAGTATCATTAACAATAACTTGTCAAAAATAAAATATGTATT
>NW_021528964.1:0-292 GCF_001605985.2 Dendrobium catenatum | reverse complement strand
GTAAAAGCATGGAAGACTTGGAACATATAGCTGTTAAATGTGGTATTATCAAAAATGTTTGTGGTAAGCTGGATAAATGGAATTTTCAGTTGCCTTCTTTTAATTCTTTAGAAGATTGTCTGAATGAGTTAATGAAGCTCTCGGTTCAGGATCCTATCATTGGAAATTTATATTGTTTGGTAATCTTTTGCTGTTGGAAAAGCAAAAACAAATTAATACATGACGGCAATGAAGACAGCTGTTATTTCTTAGCAACTAATGCATTAGAATATGCATTTGGTTCATTCCGTAA
>NW_021528963.1:0-253 GCF_001605985.2 Dendrobium catenatum | reverse complement strand
CTTGGTGTGTTTTTTCCATATCGTCATTTACTTTTTATTTGCATTTAATTTTCATAACTATTGCATGGTGAAATTTGTGGAAGAAAACTTGCTTAAAGTTATGTTGTAAAATTTCAAAAATAACAAGAAAAATTAGAACTCTTGTTTAGAGTTATTTTTATTGAGAAAAAGATTTTCAGAATTCACCCTCCTATTATTATTTAGTAATTTCAATATTATTATATTTTACTTTTATTATTATTATTTTAACTTT
>NW_021528962.1:0-272 GCF_001605985.2 Dendrobium catenatum | reverse complement strand
AGATTTATACCATTGAAAGGAATAAAATATATTTTTTTAATTAAAATGATGACCAATTTACATTTCAAAATCTATAGTAAAATATTAAAACTTTTTAACATTCTTACTAGAATCATTATTAAAGATAATAATATAATTAGCAAAATAGAAATGAGAGATATTCATACAACAACTATTGATATATGTCAAGCTTTTAAACTTAGAAAAAAAATTATGAAAGCCTCTAGAAAGATATTATGTAGCAATGATATAAATAGCAGGGGATAAAAGAT
>NW_021528961.1:0-696 GCF_001605985.2 Dendrobium catenatum | reverse complement strand
CATGCAGTTCATTATATCACATGTCATTCAATTATACATGCAAACTAACGCACCTTAAACTACTCATCCTATCCAACTCTTAATCAAATCCTACAGCACTAGTAATAATAAATTCTTCTAACAACCATGCTATAATACTAATTATGATGTCCTTGAATATAATTTGAAATAATGCATCATTTATTCTTTAAATAAATAACAACCATATATATCTAATATTTTTTATCAATAATAAATAACAACACATATTCTATATTTCAAAACATTAATGTACACATCTATATTCATTCCCAAAAATTAAACACTACTCAAGATCTATACAATTATATCATAACTATTATTTTCTGAGTATAAAAAAATAACTAGAATAAAAAGAAAAAGAACTTGACCAGCCTTACACTCATGTTCCCCTACCCTAACTTGAAATCATTTAATCACATATAATGAGCTTAAAAAGACAAGCAGGTCATCAAATCTTATAATTGAATTCCAAGCACAATGAAGGAGCAATATGCTCGTCAACAGTTAAATCATAGTAGTTGCATCCAAATGTTCATTGAATAATGTAGAAAGTATAAAATTCATATGCATCAGTAGTACAATATGCAAATAATAAAACACTACGATATAGAAGTTAGAAAAGAAAGAAACTAGAATAAGCATTAAATCTATAAAGTAATTATAATATCAATAATA
>NW_021528960.1:0-387 GCF_001605985.2 Dendrobium catenatum | reverse complement strand
CGTGATTTTTTCCCTCTTTCGGGTTTTCCACGTAAAAGTTTTGGTGTTCACTTCTCTTTTCTTCTTGTGTGCTGAATACTCGTACAACACTAGGAAGCAAATTTACAAACTCTACCGCCACGTATATTCTAGCACGCAACAATTATTATTATTATTATTGATATATCTTAAGAGAATGTATTTGTTGAACGCAAATTTTGATACAATATTTATATTGAATTTTTCATGATTAAATTCAGAATCATGGAAAAAGTATTTTATAAGTAGAAATAGCTTTTTTCTATTAGGCCTATTATAGAAAAAATTACTACGAAATAGAATTAGAGATCATTGAATTAATGATATTTTAGTCACTTATATTAAAAAAGAAAAATATTTTATTTTATT
>NW_021528959.1:0-268 GCF_001605985.2 Dendrobium catenatum | reverse complement strand
CAAAATTGCATTAAAGAAAAAACTAAGAAGGGATTACAAACCTAAGGACTCATAGCAGTGGATTCCTCCTTTAACAAGGACAATATTTTATTATATGATTTTGGCATTTTTTACTTGAAACCAAATGAATCAATCACTAACATGTATACACATTTCATATAAATAGTTACCTCCTTGCAAGCTTTAGGTAGGGAACTAATGAATGTTCAAAAAGTAAATAAAATACTTTTTTATTAGCCTACTACTTATGATACAAAAATAAATGCTA
>NW_021528958.1:0-302 GCF_001605985.2 Dendrobium catenatum | reverse complement strand
TAATGTTCTTGTTAATTCATATTAGCTTAATGAAGCCAACTTACATTAAATTAACTCAAATAGCCCATCCGAATCTACTGGTTCAATTTCATGGAATATCCTCATCAATAGCCAACGACTGGAATTAGAGAAGAGGAAAACCCTAAAAACGTATCCCAAAATAACAAGAAAGTAAACATTGTTCTCAGGACCACGGAGTTAGACAAACAAATATTGATCCTACAAGAAATAGCGCAAGCGAAGAACATAAAAACGCACAATTAAATTTAAAGTTCATTCCTTACACCGATCAAAAACTAAGA
>NW_021528957.1:0-206 GCF_001605985.2 Dendrobium catenatum | reverse complement strand
CGTAATATTTTTGTTCCCCACCACGCCAGAGAAAGGCGTGCATGGGTTACGAGCACCAGTTTAAAATAAGCAGTTTTATAATTTACCCCACCTCGCAGTAGGCGTTGCACCGGGTTCCCTTCCCACCACGCTAGAGAAAAGCGTGCATGAGTTGGTTTCCCGGTCCGATGCTAACGCCGAAAATGGGGTTTTGATTACCCGCCCCG
>NW_021528956.1:0-412 GCF_001605985.2 Dendrobium catenatum | reverse complement strand
ACTTGATTTCATGATCAAATCGGCCTGGACGATCGCCAGATCGTCCTGGCCGATCTGTTGGACGATTGGACATCAGATAGCTATTTTTCATGGTGATGTTCAGGACGATATTCCACGTTTGTAATGATAGTCCAGGATGATATATTATCGTCTGAGACGATATGAACAAACTTATTCTGATCGTCTCAAATCGTCCCGGCTGATTGTGCTTAAATTGTACTGATCGTACATGACGATATACCTATCGTCCTGGACGATAATGTCGGCAACTTGCATTAATGAGCTTGTTTTAATATCTTCTATTTAAGCTTGATATGATACTTTGAAAAGTGTCTTTGGAAGCCATTGTAGCTTCGTTCTTGTGGGTGAGACTTGAAGAGAGAGCTTGAAAGGGAGTGAGGAACGGGTGAAG
>NW_021528955.1:0-203 GCF_001605985.2 Dendrobium catenatum | reverse complement strand
TAAGGTAGTGGTATCATTTTGATAAGTTTCATCTTACTGTGCTCAGTATGGGATCAAACTTATGTGCATTTAATGATGAACTAGATTTGGATTCAGTCCTAATAATACGCTTTGGTATGTCAATGAACATATTAGTGGAATGGACAAATGGTCGCCTACATTTTCCACTTTTTCTTTAAAAGGATTAACAGCTCCTATATGGA
>NW_021528954.1:0-228 GCF_001605985.2 Dendrobium catenatum | reverse complement strand
TCGCCGGACCACCACCTTAAGGCCCGACGTTCAGTCCATACATCCTGCCGAAAACCCGACGTCCTACTCAAGGCCCGACACTCAGTCCCTACGTTCTTCCGAAGACCTGACGTCCTACTCAGGGCCCAACGTTCAACCCCTACGTCCTGCCGAGGACCCGACGTCCCGTTCAAGGCCCGACACTCGGTCATTACGTCCTACCGAGGACCCGACGTCCTGTTCAAGGCC
>NW_021528953.1:0-286 GCF_001605985.2 Dendrobium catenatum | reverse complement strand
GTTTGGTTACAATTTTGAAGGGATAATATCCTAGACATATTATAGTTAGAAACTCCTTTCTATTATTCATTATTATATTGAGGCCTACCTGTAATCTCAGAGGCGTGATCATGCTAGCTTCTCAACTGCATGGTTGTCACTGAGCATGTACTTTTATTCAATATTTTTATACATCTAAGTTAATCTTGTGAGCAACTATACTTCTCAAAGTTTCTCTTAACTATAGAGAATTTTTCAAGAAAGTTCTAAGTGAATTTTAACTCCACAGTCCCAAATTAGGTTTCTA
>NW_021528952.1:0-254 GCF_001605985.2 Dendrobium catenatum | reverse complement strand
CAGGTTGATTGTGTTCATTGTTGATTGCTTCACATGTGTTAGCCACCCACTTGCCACATTCATTCAGGTGCCAATTTCCTTGTGCTTATAAGAGACCGCTATATTTTCTTGCATGACAAATCCCTCCACTTGCAAGTGGAATGTTACAATCATTTCATTCTCTTTATAGATTATTCAAGTCTCCTCAAGTTTTGTAAGTTCTCTTGAGTTCAAGTTCGAGCTCAATGTCATTTGCAAGTTCAAGAATGAGTTCA
>NW_021528951.1:0-240 GCF_001605985.2 Dendrobium catenatum | reverse complement strand
CATGTGGAAGCTCTTACATGTGATACATAGAGATAAAGGGAGCAGGGCTTTGGGCTTGGTTGATTGAAATAAAGATGCATAAGTGAGTGGGTTATGCCTTGCTGGAGGCATGGGAATGAGAAGAAATAAAGAGACCAATAAAGCTGTAATAACAAATCTGCATTGCTTCTTATTGACCAATAAATCTGCATCTGCATCGCTTCTTACTTTTCCACAATCATCACATGAAATGCTTTTAAC
>NW_021528950.1:0-331 GCF_001605985.2 Dendrobium catenatum | reverse complement strand
ACTAAGGCTAGAAATTATTTACTTGATTTTAACAGTGACTTATTTCATAGATGAGTTATAATAGTAATTAATTTCTTTTACATTTTTTTGGATAAATTAGTGTGTTATTTGATTGGATGCTCTAATAATCTTATTAATAGACAAATGATACCAAAATCCAATGTTCTTACATCTCAGAGTTTAAAGATGTAGTTGAATTTTAAAATGAATAAGAGTTGGATAACAAAGTCAAGATGGAGTCGTGAATACAACAAAGGAGTTGAAGATTTTTTTCATTTTTGCTAGTCGGAGAAAGATCTATCAGGAAAAATATTATGCCCATGCAAATTAC
>NW_021528949.1:0-420 GCF_001605985.2 Dendrobium catenatum | reverse complement strand
AGCCTCCACTTACCGAAGACATGAGTGTATAAATTTTTACAACCCTTAATCAAACACTAATAAATTATTGACCCTATACATTATGCTTGAGTACTCCACTTGGAAAGCATTTGTATTGAATTAAAGGGTCCCTTCTCTATCCCTAATAAATCATTAATAAATTATTAAGGCTTTATATGGTCATTTATTCTATACCTGGGATGATTGCATTTCATTTATAAGCCTTAGGATTCGTATGTTAGTAGCTCTTGCACTTTGGGGTTATTAATCTACAAATTCTTTATAATTAAATAATTAACTCCAACCCTTAAAATCCAAATAATAATATCCAAACATACATAAGATGGGCTTCAACTAAATTTCCCTATTTTCCCTTTAATAAGCAAATATTAAAATTCATGCAACTCAAACACTAAATCC
>NW_021528948.1:0-667 GCF_001605985.2 Dendrobium catenatum | reverse complement strand
TCCCATAAGACAGGGGGCATTTTTAAATTTAAAAATGTCAAAAATATGATGACGGATGAAATTTCCCTTGAAGGCAGGGGGCATTTTAAATATTTATTTGGGTTATTATTGAACCTCAAATAAATATTTAAAATCATTCATGGAGCTACAATTGAATAAATACAAAATAGAAGCTAGTGCCTTCAAACAAGAAAATATATGATCATCACAAAAAGTGAAAATTAAATTTCGAAGTTGTCAAAATTTTAAAGTTTAGATTGAGAAAATATTTTGATCTGACAACCTCAACAAATCAATTTTGATAAATTTTGATAAATATAAGTTGTTATAGTACAAGTCCAGTGCTCAAACAGATACAATATCAGTCTCAACAAGCCTATATGCGGCCGAGTCACTGATAGCTTTACCTACTCAATAAGCCGTGATAGGAGGCCGTAGTAGGAAAGCACCTGTTTTGTTAGCCCGATGACAAATACTATCAAGTTTGATATTTGTCAAATTTAACAAATCAAAACAGTTCAGATTTTGAAGATTTCTTCAACTAACAAATAAATTGAGGTAAAATTCAGAAGAAGATTCTCAATCAACTCAAAAGCATCAAGCCACAAGGAATATTGTCATCAAGTTAGTGGCATTATCCTTCAATAAATCTGTAGAGCACAAAGCT
>NW_021528947.1:0-207 GCF_001605985.2 Dendrobium catenatum | reverse complement strand
CATTAATAAAAAATTACCCAAAATGTTCTCGGACCATTAAATGGGTTGCATCAATGTGTTCAAAATATTAAAATTAATCAGGAAGTGGCACCTCGATGTTGCTCGACGGACTACGGACATACTCGACGTTGTCCAAATGTCGTCCGTTTGCAAAATGGACTTAGCCGTTGAGATTAAAATTAAAAATATATATATATATCATGATAT
>NW_021528946.1:0-318 GCF_001605985.2 Dendrobium catenatum | reverse complement strand
TTACAAGAAGCAGGACCAGCCAGTGACACACCTAAAAGATTAAGAGAGGAAAACAAGGAATTCAAATAGCAGCGAGAGTTGAGAATTTTTTTAACGGGGGCATATAAATTATTTTTCTTATTTAAAAGGGGAATAAATTGAATGTTTATCATGGAAAATATCGAATAATAAGAAATTATTAATAATATCTATTATATATAATAACATATCAAACATTTTAAAGGGGCGCATGCCTCTTAATTTCCCCTCTTAAATTAACCAACTCTAGTTAATTTTTTTTTAAAATTTAGAAAGCAACGGCTTAATCAATCCTAATAC
>NW_021528945.1:0-317 GCF_001605985.2 Dendrobium catenatum | reverse complement strand
TTAAGGGTAGGACACCCAATCTTTCCCACCTTCATGTATTTAGTTGTAAGGTTTTCATTCACAACAATGAGAAGTCTCACTTTGGAAAATTTGACCCAAAATCTGATGAATGAGTGTTCTTAAGATATTCTAGTATTGGGAAGTCTTTTAGGGTGTTTAATAAGATGACTTTGGTGGTGGAAGAGACTACACATGTAGTGTTTGATGAGTCTGATCCTAGAAAGCCTAGAATTGAGGACAATGATGATGTGGGAGAGATTACCACTAGAGTAGAAAATTTAGAGAAGAGGGTAGATCATCAGAATATTAAAGGAGTA
>NW_021528944.1:0-272 GCF_001605985.2 Dendrobium catenatum | reverse complement strand
CGCAGAAGACATAGAACTTGTGCTCGAACAACAGCAGTGGACCTATGAACATGAACTGGACTTATGGATTTACTATAGAATGAACTAAATGCAGGACTCATCTTGAACTCAAATGGAATTTAATCAAATAATATGAACTCAATTAAGATGAGTAAATAACAAGGAACTTGAATAAAAAATGAGCAAGGCTCTAAATAAATGGATTTGGCATGAGCCTTGGCTCAAATTTGATTTAGACTAAGAAGGACTTTAGCTCAAGCTTGAGCACTAAC
>NW_021528943.1:0-413 GCF_001605985.2 Dendrobium catenatum | reverse complement strand
ACGTTCCTTTGTTTCAAAGTATATTGCATTGTGTAGATGAACTATAGAACAGAGGAAGAACGAACGGTGGATTGGCCAGAATTTATGTTTTAGCAGTTTACTATAGCTGGAAGTTTCAGAACTTCTCAAAACATGGAAAATATGTTCTAACTACAACATATATAGCGGCTGAAATTTTATGTAATGCTTGTTGTATACAGTCAGCTCCAATCGAGAAGAACTGGGACACCAATCAGCAAATGTTGTCTAAAGCTTAGTGCCCCCCACCTGAAGGTTGGATCAAATTGAATGTAGATGCGGCAGTGTTACCATCAAATGCGGCAGGTATTGCAAGAGTGCTAAGAGACCACAAAGGGAGAATGATGTGTGCTTATGGAAAAAAAATGATACATTGGGATATTGATTTTTTGGAG
>NW_021528942.1:0-218 GCF_001605985.2 Dendrobium catenatum | reverse complement strand
TTGACTGCAAGCCGACCTGATATCATGTTTAGTGTTTTCCTTTGTGCTAGATTTCAAGCTGACCCAAAGGAATCCCACATGACTGCTGTTAAGAGAATTTTTAGATACCTTTTGGGGACACAAGGCTTAGGGATTTGGTACCCTAGACATAGCACTTCTTTTGAGATTATTTGTTTTTCTAACTCTGATTTTGCAGGATGCAAGGTGGATAGAAAAAG
>NW_021528941.1:0-227 GCF_001605985.2 Dendrobium catenatum | reverse complement strand
ACTGCTTCGCTTAGAAGTAGCCCAAATGATGGGTCTTACAACTTAATCCTATTGGCTAAGAGGCCCAAAGAGATTTGAGTTTTGGTTTTAAGGTCGTTCGTTTAGAAGTTCCCTAACAAGCGAGTCTTACTGCTTCGCTTAGAAGTAGCCCATGTGGCGGGTCTTACAGCTTAGTTTTATAGGCTAAGATGCCCTATTAAGGGGTCTAGAGCTAGGTAGCTATCTAA
>NW_021528940.1:0-461 GCF_001605985.2 Dendrobium catenatum | reverse complement strand
CTTTAGGGTGGTTGTTGTGTTTTAAAGGATTTGTTAAGTGTTTTAAGCATTAAACCAATATTTTCTGAGTTTTAGAATGATTTTGAGCTTTTATGAATTTTTAGAATATTTTAATGATTTAATTAAAGGGTTGAAAATTGACTTTTTGATTAAGTTCAAATTCTGGAATGTTTGTATTTTATTAAAATACTAGACCTTACTACGATCAGTTAGAAGGTAAGTACGTTGAAATCGGATTTTTCTACATTTTATTACGAAGGTTTGAAGTTTTGAACTAGTTTTAACTTAAAGTTGACCGATTTGTTGACTTTTTAAAAATATTGCAAATTTCTGGAATTTAATATTTTTAATAAGTACTAGACATCAATATGAGTTGAATGCAAGTGAGTTTGGGTGATTTGGGTTTTATTTGAATTAGTTATGAATTATTGAAGTTTGGGCATTTTAATGAATTTTAGGAA
>NW_021528939.1:0-286 GCF_001605985.2 Dendrobium catenatum | reverse complement strand
CATAGAACTCACACAGAGATCTAGGAGAATTGAACCCACCAAGAGATCAAGAAAATATGAACTTACAAAGAGAACACAAAGAGAAGAATTTCATTTTCAATAATCATCATCCCTCTCCAAGAGGAGGGAGAAGGCTTAAATAGCCAAATACATGAAGAAAATTAAAAGACACAATTGCCCTTCAGGAAAACACATGACGAGGCCCTTAAGCAAGGGCATAAACGGAAAGAAATACAATAGACTCATAAAACAAAAATAAAATATATCAAATACAATAATAATCAAA
>NW_021528938.1:0-305 GCF_001605985.2 Dendrobium catenatum | reverse complement strand
TGGTCTCTAGTAGCTACATGATGTAGTTCTATATCTCCGTTGGCTACATGATATGCTAATGGAAAAGTGGCTTCTAATTTTAAATATTATGTTAGAGGGAGATGGGTATCATTTTAATCTTCCACATTTAATAGAGTCCTTAAAGTACAAGATATAGAATTTAATGAATATTTTCATTTTAGCTATGCACCATTTGATTCCCAAGAAATTATGGATTTACATTATGGACCAAATAGCAGAGCTAGGTGGAAGAATAAAGAAGAGAAATGATTAATTTCCTTGTATCCTATATGAATCAAACCTCT
>NW_021528937.1:0-206 GCF_001605985.2 Dendrobium catenatum | reverse complement strand
GAAGCCAGATTCATTCGAGAGGAACAATATCCCTCTTAGGTGGCCAGAGTCGTGCCAGTTCAAAAGAAAAATGGTCAAATTCGGATCTGTGTCGACTATAGGGATTTGAATAAGGCGTGTCCCAATGACGAGTTCCCTAAACCAATACCAGAACTCATGGTGGACATTTCCTCCTCACATGCCATTTTCTCATTTATGGATGGCTC
>NW_021528936.1:0-560 GCF_001605985.2 Dendrobium catenatum | reverse complement strand
AGTCAATGCAGTACGGAAATCAATAATCAATAATCAAGACAGCGATAAAAACATCGATAAATCAATACGCCTCAGCAATCAAATCAATAAGTGACTGGAAGACAATATCTATCCATCGTAGCAGTGTCTATCAATCAATAATCAGTTCAATCAATCGTGTCGTCTAGTCAATTCATTGTATCTATATCATCTGTCAAATCAATAGAATGTCTGTGTCAATTAATAGCAATCAATAGCATCAATTAATTCGATAAGGGACTCATGTCAGAACGTATTCTTGCAAATCAGTCAATCCAATTATTCAATATTATTTACTCGATATCAATACAATCTTCAATGACACTATAACAGATTCAATAATGACGACATACAATGCTACAATAGAGAAATCATCTTAATCAATAGAGCACTTTCCAGTCAATTATATCTATCAGCGGGAAAATCCATAAAACAATCGAATCCACTCAATAAATCAACCTAGCAATTGAAAACAAATCCATACAATGAAATCATCAGGTCAATCGAAATCAATACAATCAGCTCCATAAAGAAATCTATTC
>NW_021528935.1:0-232 GCF_001605985.2 Dendrobium catenatum | reverse complement strand
TCTTCCTCACTTTAATTTCCGTGGTGATTTTGGTTTGAGTTTTGTTGCTTTGATTTAAAGATATTTAAAATACCAATTCACCTCTTTCTTAATTAGCCTTGGGCTAGTTCTGAAATTACTAGATGGACAAGAGGGGGTGAATTATGAAAATTTTAATGCAATAAATAAAACCTAAGCAGGGGTTCTAGTATTTTAGATTTTTTTAAAGTTTTATAATGAAAATAACGTGCAA
>NW_021528934.1:0-284 GCF_001605985.2 Dendrobium catenatum | reverse complement strand
TTAGGGTGTTTAACAAGAGAACTTTGATGGTGGAAGAGACAACCCATGTAGTATTTGATGAGTCTAATCCTAGGAAATCTGGAGTTGAAGATGAGGATGATGTTGGAGAGAATACAAGTGGAGTAGAAAATTTGGGGAAGGGGGTAGAACACCAAAATAATGAAGGAGTAGGAGAAGTCACCCAAGGAGTAGAAAATATAGATTTGGATGAAAGGGTTGGATCTTCTCACACTTTGCCTAGAGATTAGAGATACTCTATAAGTCACCCCAAGGATTTGATCTTA
>NW_021528933.1:0-367 GCF_001605985.2 Dendrobium catenatum | reverse complement strand
GATCAAGATACTACCTACGTTCGGTACTATCAATTGAATTCAAAACTTGCAAATCCTTCAACAAATCCGTAAAGCGCAAAGCGAGGGTCGAAGGAATTTTTTTTCAACAAGTCCACCAAAGCACAAAGCAAAAGACCGAAGAAAATTATCCCAAAGTTCATGAAAAGCCTTAGGTTGAACTAAGTGGATTCTGTCATCAACAAGTCCACTACGCACAAAGCTCTGGACCGATAACTTTTTGCCACTGACCTAATGCAAACCTAAGGGTTTAGGTCATCGGCATCTACTCCTTTATCAAGCCCGCCAATGCTAGAAGCATAGGGCCGAAGAAACACAAATCTCTTGACAAATCATTAAAGACAAATCA
>NW_021528932.1:0-240 GCF_001605985.2 Dendrobium catenatum | reverse complement strand
AAAAAAAAAAAAAAAAAACTCCCCATCATTTGAAATATGGGTTTCTAATAGAATTTACTAACACATTCATCTTAGGCAAGTTTTTACATGGTTTGATTTCCTCAATTTGAGGGCAAATTGACATTTCTTCATGAAGCATAAATTTAAAACATCCAGTTATCTGAATTGTTGCATGGAAATAAACTTTGGAACAATCTATTTCTAGATAATTTAAACTACTTCCTCACAAAGTCTATAGAT
>NW_021528931.1:0-339 GCF_001605985.2 Dendrobium catenatum | reverse complement strand
GGTAGCTGAACTCGCTACTATTCTTAATGGTCTTAAAACTTGTCTTTCTCTTGGTATTACCAATATTTGGATTGAGGTAGATGTTGTGTCTAGTATCCATTATCTGATGAAACAAACATAGAGTATTTGTAATCTAGATGTTTTCTACATTATCTGGGAGATTACTCAGCTTTTAATATTTTTTAACTTTACTATTACTCATGTCTTCCGGGAAGGAAACTTGTGTGCTGCTTTTCTTACTAATTTAGGGTTTAATTTGGATGTTATCATTGATTTCTCTATTAGTATTTTATCTAATCTTCTCAAAAGTTTGATTAGGTTGGATAAAATTGGTTTACC
>NW_021528930.1:0-239 GCF_001605985.2 Dendrobium catenatum | reverse complement strand
GTTATCCTGCGTGACAGAGGTCAAGAGAAATCAACAAAATTTTTTTGACCTATTCAAAATTGTTTGTTAGAGTTTTGCTCGATAGTTTAGGGTATGTGAAAGAGATTGAATATAATACTTATGACATCAATTGTAGCTTGATTGGGAGAATCAAAGATGAGAATTAATTTGTTTTTAAATCATCAGTACCCTTTTAAGATCGTAGCTTTGCGTAAAGTTTAAAATTCACTTGAGTTTTT
>NW_021528929.1:0-775 GCF_001605985.2 Dendrobium catenatum | reverse complement strand
TACAATCTATAGCTATTGCATGTGGATGTTGGTACAAGAAGGTTACATTGTACCTTTTAAACTTTTGAATGGGATTAAAACTCAAATATTATTTAGTGAATGGAGCAATGAGGATAGGGACGAGCACAATTAAATACAAAATTCTTGAATTGTTTCTTTTATGCAATAAAAAAAATACATGAGATTGTCTAGTTATGTTACTGGTAAGGAGATAATGGATAGAATGTGTATCACGTATAAAGAACTTGTGAGGCTAAACAATCTATATTAAATATTTTATTGCATGATTTCAAACTCTTTCGCAAGAAACCTAGCAAAATTATATCTGATATGTACGTTAGGTTCACCCAGATAGTGACATCCTTGCATACACTAGGTAGAGAGATTTCTAATTTTGAAAAAGGCAATAAAGTTTTGAGGTGCTTACCAAGTTCTTATAATGCTAAAATCACTATAATTATTGTGTCTAAAGATTTAAATGTTTATTTAATTGGCTATTTTCTTGGGTCACTCATTGCTTACGAGCAAGGAGTGAGTCAAAGGTAAAATGATGTTGGAGAAAAGAAGAAGGAGCGAATGGTGGCTCTAAAATAAAACAACCAAGAAAGTGAAAGTTCTATAGTGGAGGAAGATGATAATATAGACTTGATGACCTGTCAATTTAAAAGTTTTCTAGAAAGTAAGGAAAGGCATCCTCAAAATAGCTGGAATAAAGGTAAATGATCAAAGAATACTAAAGTTTCATGTGACACAATTTGCTTTGAGTGCAGAAAAC
>NW_021528928.1:0-296 GCF_001605985.2 Dendrobium catenatum | reverse complement strand
TGAGGAGTTCTTCTAGCCTCAATAACTAGAGGCCTCTGAAATTGCCTCTTCATCAGTCCCCTCTCCTTGACTGTTTTTAGCACTCGATGTACTCGAGCAGATAGACGTTCAGGTTCTCTAGCCTTCTGAGGGGTCGGTGCTTGTGGTCGATGCTCCCAGAATGACTGTTTAAGCTCACCAGAAGAACTATTTCTTTTCACCCATTTGAGATTGGTAAACTTATTCTCAGTGGGGACATTGGCCTCAAGTTCTTTGGCTGGCAGGTTCGATGGGTGCACAGGCACCAATTGTTGCTG
>NW_021528927.1:0-342 GCF_001605985.2 Dendrobium catenatum | reverse complement strand
CTGTGAGGGGGGACTCAAGGGAGTGTGGAGGGGGTTCTACACAGTTGCTCCGGCAAGCTCACACCTGAATACCATCGGATTCAAGTCTTGTCTCAAGTGAAGTTCACCAAAAAAGAAGATCTCTTTGGTGTCAACGGACCTGGCGACTCTACCGCACCGGGGAAGGTGTAAGTGATTTTGTAAGGGCTTTTCCGCCTAGCTGTGGAGGCTAAATGAGAGACACTTGTTTTAGTGCAATACTTGGAGGGTGCCTCTAAGGAGTGGACGTAAGTCAATGTTTGACCAAACCACTATAAATCTGGTGTGTTCTTTCTTTATTACTATGTATTTTAATTTCCGCAC
>NW_021528926.1:0-243 GCF_001605985.2 Dendrobium catenatum | reverse complement strand
AAGTCAGCAACACTGCAACAACAAAGACAAAGAGCAATAGCCAACAATAGAACCAGTGAACCCCTAATCGGCTAATCCATACAGTGATACATCAATTTAAAAACAACAAAGAGCAACCGTCCAAAGTCCAAACACTCACTAATCCATAGTTTCATATAGCATTTTATCAGGTACTGCATTAGAACCAGTATTCACAGTAATACAGTAATTTAAAAACAACAAAGACATGCAGCCACAACCAGT
>NW_021528925.1:0-269 GCF_001605985.2 Dendrobium catenatum | reverse complement strand
AGGGTTGAAGATGTTCAATTCGAGCAGCGTCAAGAAGGGATTCACCTTCCTCCACCTAGGGGACATCCTCAATCACAACAGGAAGATGAACTTGCCGATACATCGAGTTCAACACATCCTCGCATTTTTTTGGAACTCCCAGAAGGCTCTCCCCAACCACACATTGTGGGACTCCCTCACAATGTCCTGCGTCGTGAACTGCAAAAATTGGTACGGGAAGAGTTCCCCCGAGGAGATGTGAGGCATGCTCTCCGACAGAGGAATTTCCA
>NW_021528924.1:0-301 GCF_001605985.2 Dendrobium catenatum | reverse complement strand
CACCACTTAGTTTAGGCTTTTCTAGATCTAAGAACATGATGTGTTTACTTCTTTTGTGTGTTAACATGCATTATTACCTTGAGGGTTAGCTAAAACTTCACTTTAAACTCATATAACGTATTGACATCCTAAGGACAATAATTAAGGACCCGTCTAGCGAACTTAGAAAAATTTTATGAGTTAGGATAGATCCCCGATGGACATGAAAACTTTAAAAATTAAACTTAGTGATATCTTAAACCTCTTAGAATTTTCTAGAAATTTTTAGGAGCTTTTAGACCCCTTAATGAACCAACCCTAA
>NW_021528923.1:0-329 GCF_001605985.2 Dendrobium catenatum | reverse complement strand
CTGGAAAATTTTCGTCCAGACGAAATTAATAATCGTCGGGGATGATCGGTTCTCTGTAAAAATTTCGTCCAGACGAATAAATTGTCGTCCAAACGATTAACCAACTTAGAACAGTTTTCATCAGCTTCTATAACCGACCTTGTAATAACCGTTCATACCGGACGAACCTAGTTCGTACGGGACGATCAGCTGTACGAAGACATTTCGTACACATATACAAATAGGGTCGTTTCAAATCGTTTAAGTAAATTCGTCCAGGACGATCCACTATCGTACGGGACGATCCACTGCTTACAGAATTGAATACTTGTAGTTTTTGGGCGGTTTTT
>NW_021528922.1:0-453 GCF_001605985.2 Dendrobium catenatum | reverse complement strand
TGTAGATAGAACAACATATCAGTAGACAAAAAACAAATTTTTTAGCAGAAATATAATCCAGAGAACTAAGGTAATTGCAACACTAATTTCAATTTCACAATCTTCTGTTGCAGTAGTAATCCCACATTTAATCAAAGTGTCTAAGAAAAAAAAACTAACCAAGCAACCATCTAGCAGAAGAATATTCAAAGACAAGCAATCAAGGAATTTTTTTTTTTTTGTGGATAAGTTGTTGGAAAAAAAATTATAAACAGATCCTAAATCATTAAAAAAAAGGATTTATAAACATAGGCCCAAAA
The DNA here is from genome assembly GCF_001605985.2 of Dendrobium catenatum. NCBI lineage: Eukaryota > Viridiplantae > Streptophyta > Magnoliopsida > Asparagales > Orchidaceae > Dendrobium > Dendrobium catenatum. The sequence continues at coordinate 154 of NW_021528922.1, read as the reverse complement.
GGAAGCCAAAACTAAGATCACAAAGCTTTAATCACCAAAATAAACTAAAGGTTGCAAAGCAAACTCAAAAGTTCTCAGCAACCATAATGATATAAAAAGCCTAAATCATTATGTTATTTTTCCAAAAAAAAATCATTCTGTTTTCTCTTTCATG
>NW_021528921.1:0-678 GCF_001605985.2 Dendrobium catenatum | reverse complement strand
ATTAGGTGTATCGTCCAGGACGAGGCACAATAATTGATCGTACGGCCAAAGTTAAAATGTTTTAAATACTTGCCACGTGTATCGTTCAGGACGAACAGTGGTTCGGCCCGGCCGATTGTCCAATAATGGATCATCCGAGGCCAAACTTAAAGATCAAAACGTGCTGACACGTGGATCGTCCAAGACGATCCAGTGTATCAGCCAGGACGATGAACATAAAATGCATCGGCCAGATAAAATATACTATCAGCCATGACTATCACCAAGAGTTCGATCAAATCGGCCAGGACGATATGGGATCGTCCGGGACGATGAGTTTATGTTTTACAAACAAAAGGTCAGCAGATGGATTTTGAACAGAACTTGTCATATCGTCCAGGATGATAAGGGTATCGGCCAGGACGATATGACTAGAAATTGAATTCAAGGAAAAGATGTTGATGATCAAGACCCTCAAAAAATAAAACAAAAGAAAAAATAGTCAAAACACAACAAAAGAAAAATTAAAAAAAATAAAAAAATGAGGAGAAAAAAATGAATATTTTTTGGATTTAATCTTTCTAATTTTTTTTTTTTTATGGAGGCATCATATGAGAATTCTTTTAAAAAAAATTAAACTTTTAAAGTTCCAATAGTTCAAGAAGTTTAACAAATCTCAATCAAAAGAAGGTAGAATAT
>NW_021528920.1:0-215 GCF_001605985.2 Dendrobium catenatum | reverse complement strand
GCCTCGAGATTCGTGCCCGATCAAGATAATTTTGCGAGTTGTATCAAGTAGAATTCCAACATGACTGATAGAACAAGAATTAGATACTTATGGGAGTCGCAATAAATTCAATGAGAGGAGATTTAAGAGGATCTTGGTCGGTTGACATCGCAATTCTTGGGATGGACGACTTGGGCCATTGGGCGCAATGTAGGTTGTGTAGGCAGGATGCGAGG
>NW_021528919.1:0-760 GCF_001605985.2 Dendrobium catenatum | reverse complement strand
TTCATTCTAAAATGTTATCATTTAATAAGAAAAAAAAAATCAAAATTATGAACAAAAAAAATAGAAAAAAAATGTTGTGTTCATCTAAATGTATTCATTGGCTAAGCTTAAAGAATTATTTTCATATGAAAAAATAATTAGAACATATTAATTATCAGACAAAAAAACTATTTATTTATTTATTTAATTATTTCCGGGCAGTCCAATGGTCAGCTTCCAAGTAGTGGTTGGGTTAGTTACCTTCCCCTTCAGCTCTTTCCTTTTATCCATTTGCACAGCCTTTCAATTCTGACCGGCGTGAAAACGGGCAGTTAAGATTGTCTATATATGGAGCTTCTTATAAACTGACAAAGACAAGTAGCTAAATAGAAAAAATGGCTCATCTCTTTCAATTTTTTGGGCTTTATATAATTCAAATAATTATTATTATTTTTTTCTTTCATATTACTTTTATGGAAAACATAAGTACCTAATGTTTCTCATGATCAGCATATCTTCAATCACAATCATATATGACAAAAGAAATAATAATAACACTTTTTTTATTGTCTTGAAAAGAAAAAAAAAATATTATAAAAAATCAATTTAAACTAATTAGTTTATAAACATACATTTTAGTTATCTAAGGTTTTGTTTGGGACAACTTTATTACAGTTTCTTAAAGTAAATTTGAGTATAAAATTTTTAATTTTTGTATTAAAAAACTGATTTAAGAGGCAGTAAGAACTTGTCTAAAAAAAAGCCTTAATTAGTTATTTAC
>NW_021528918.1:0-237 GCF_001605985.2 Dendrobium catenatum | reverse complement strand
CACACCTAATGACTTTTATGGACAAATAAATGTTTTGCATGATTGAATTTTATTTATTTTTATTCAAGTCTGCATTTAATAACATTTATTGCCTCGAAAGATAAACTGAAGCTAGAATATCAATATGAATGAGATTTTTCTTTCATAATTAAACACACCATAATTGCATTTATTTCACAGGAGAGAGAAGATCCGTTAATAAAATTTTAAGACTAAGCATGATTATAAATTATATTA
>NW_021528917.1:0-207 GCF_001605985.2 Dendrobium catenatum | reverse complement strand
CTGGGAGGAAGTATCCATGGATTTCATTGATGGCCTAACAAGGTCGGAGGGGTTCACAGTCATTATGGTGGTGGTTGACAGGCTTAGTAAGTATGCACATTTTGTTCTTCTAAGACACCCATACACTGCAGTGTCAGTTGCTGCAGCGTTTATCAGGGAGGTGGTGAGATTACATGGGGTGCCTGAATCGATTGTGTCTGATCGAGA
>NW_021528916.1:0-309 GCF_001605985.2 Dendrobium catenatum | reverse complement strand
GAGAATGGATCCTAGTGATATTTTCAACTAGGCATCACCTCTTTGTGAGCTGAAGTTATATTTGAATTTGTCCACCTCGGCAAACTATTGCGAAGGGTGGATGTATTTTGCTTCAAGTGATTTGATAATTTATTTCAATTTTAAATATCTTTTTGATTTTGATGATTTTGGGATTTTGGGGTTTTTGGATGTTTGGAATGACATTTGAAATGTTTGGAATGGACTCATCCGGTTGAGATTTATATTCAACGTGGTCATCATCGGGGTGTTATGGGTCATTTGAGAATATTTATGTCTTAAACCTTGTCA
>NW_021528915.1:0-365 GCF_001605985.2 Dendrobium catenatum | reverse complement strand
ATATAAAAAGGCATGTAGATGTTTAATTATACTTATAAAGAAGCATCCATGGAACTTCTATTTTTACATATTGAATAACAACTGAACATAGTAATTTGTTATTTGCATATTATCAGTTTTAATTTATCGAGGCTTCATTAGAGGCGGCTTTCTTAATACTTTCTAGAACAGGTTTTTAGTAAAAAAATATCTTGAACTAGAAATTTTTGTACTTAAAAACTGCTTTAGAAAAAAAAAATCATCCCAAACAAAATCTAAGGCTTCGTTTGGGACGGCTTTCTTTCTGCTTCTTAAAGCAGATTTATAGTACAAAATTTTAAATTTTTGTACTATATAGCTGTTTTAAGAAGCAGAAAGAAAGCCGT
>NW_021528914.1:0-239 GCF_001605985.2 Dendrobium catenatum | reverse complement strand
TCATAATTTTTTGAAATTATAATTCTGCATAAATTTTTTTGAAGACATAACATATACTTTCATTTGACAAATATTTAATGCACAAAAATTTGTGCCATTTCATACTTCATCAAAACATTTCCAATCAATACATGAAAAGTTGCTATTTCCAACGGAATGTTTTGTTAGCAATTTATCAATTTCCAACGAACAACACAATTTCTTATGTATATATTTTCGTCACTACTTTAGGAAATAAT
>NW_021528913.1:0-257 GCF_001605985.2 Dendrobium catenatum | reverse complement strand
AGTCTAGTTAGCCAAAATCACTTATGCTAGCTAATATAAGAGTATAATTGATCAAGTTAGAAATGTTAGTGAAGCCTTATTTGTAATTTTATGCAAATGTTAGTGAAGCCTTTTTCTCCTTTGCAAATCCTTCCAATTTGTTTAATCTTAATCAAAATACATTTGTGGGTATTTGTTAAACTTGTGTGATACTACTTTGGCGAAAATCAAAATGCTCAATGAAGGTGGAAGAGCTGAAGGAGAAAATAGTTTTTTTT
>NW_021528912.1:0-200 GCF_001605985.2 Dendrobium catenatum | reverse complement strand
GACCCGAAGCGCTATTGGAATGTTCGAACAACAATTTGGGTTACCAAACGGTTTTCAAACATAACAAGCTTATAGTCAAATCGAGCGGCTCGACGAGACGAATCCAACGAGCCCAAGATTGCTAAATTCCGACACCATTAAGACCTTCAAATGTCTAACGAACGGTCTATAATCAAGGGATTCAATATCGGCCGTCCATT
>NW_021528911.1:0-448 GCF_001605985.2 Dendrobium catenatum | reverse complement strand
GTTGCTTGGCACAGGATCATATTATGGTGCTTAATTCCAGGAAATCCTTTTTTAAACAAAAATTATGCAAGGGTTTCTTCAGATTTGACTATTTGCACTTGATATGGGGATATATATTGCCTATGCAAGATATCTAAAATCAGAGTTTTTATTTTTATTTTCTAATAAGTTTTGTTCTGATCATAACGATGCAGTACTTATTCATCTTTAACTCTTAGTTATTTGTGTAGGACTACATGCACATGTGATGTTATTAAATTTGAAATTACATGCTCATGATAAGAATAATAATAATTAATCAACTTCCCACGTATTAAACAAAAGATTGAAGCCAACAAGATAGTGATTAAGCTCAGGCAATCAATTAGATAATAATATTAGGAGCACAAAATAATCAAGTGTTGACCCCTACTACAGGATCCTTGCCTACAAATGATCTCATTAGTAA
>NW_021528910.1:0-280 GCF_001605985.2 Dendrobium catenatum | reverse complement strand
GATACCACTTTGATGGAACTTGAGATGTGCAAAATTCAAAATCCAAGAAAACAGCCCAAAAACAATGGAAAAATGGAAGATTTCTTGGATAGAAACACTCACAAACACTTGGATTACTTAAATAACAAAAGACTTAAAAGTTTCCACGGATACAATGCTCTCAATTCGAGAAGAGAAGCTTTCTCCCAAGCCCTAGATTAGAAGAAAGCTAAAACAGCCACCAAAACAAGATACCTCCAAAATAACCCTAACTCCCCTTAAACCCTCACATGATCCCCCC
>NW_021528909.1:0-370 GCF_001605985.2 Dendrobium catenatum | reverse complement strand
TGCAGCATGGATACTCCTATTAACGCGGCATGCTATATCGGACACGTGTCGGATACGGATACACCTCTGATACGACACAGATATGTGTCGGATATGGCTTTGCCATGTCCAATTAAAATATAATTTAAATTTGACCGAACACGCGTATCATATACGCGTGTCCTATTAAAAAAATGAAGAAAAAAAAACAAAGACGCAATTTTCCCTATTCATTTCGGCTATCCGCTCGATATCCCTATTCATTTATGCAGCTTAAACATTTCGGCGAGCTAGGTTTTTCATTTTCGCACAGGTGTTCGTCTTCTTCGTTATAGTCGAAGGAGCGGCTCGACGAAGCGAGCATAGAAGCAGACAGGATCATCCTTCATCG
>NW_021528908.1:0-282 GCF_001605985.2 Dendrobium catenatum | reverse complement strand
GAACAACAGAAAATCTTCCAAGTTACAAATCATCAGAAGCCACACCAAATACAATAGACTCAAGAAAGGAAAAGGGTACAAACTTGCTCAGACCTAGTCTACCCAATCTTGAGCGGGTTCCAAAATGCAGTCTGATTGTGTGGACCTGAAATGTCAGTAGATAAGGCAGTCGTAGAGAAATAAGATTGTTTGCTATCATCAAAATCATAAACCATGAAAACAAATCCGCAACATATAATAATAAAATCTTTATAGCAACAAAAATAAACTACCTCACATGAT
>NW_021528907.1:0-352 GCF_001605985.2 Dendrobium catenatum | reverse complement strand
AGAAAGTTACCTTCACAGCCAGCGAGCTCCCGTTCTTTCTTCCGATCAAAATGTCGTAACTTCAGATCCGAGTTGAAGTCGTCGCAGGAGCGAAGTTGAACAGCCACGAAGGAGCCGAAGAAGCGACGCCTGCAATCTTTACACCTCTTGCGAAAGCAACGGAGCCGAACAACAACGACAAAAAGAGAAGATGAAAGGCAAACCCTAGACACCTCTATGTTATTATTGATTAACTTAATTAATATAATTTAAATTAGTAATACTTAAGTAAATTAATTAAATAATTAATTGTATAATTAGTGTATAAATTAATTATATAATATAACTTAATTATATAATTAGTAATTAAATA
>NW_021528906.1:0-301 GCF_001605985.2 Dendrobium catenatum | reverse complement strand
TAGAAATATTTGGCGAATAGTTTGTGACATTCATCATTAGCTTGTGTTGTTGAGATGGGGAGGGCTGTTTTTTTTTTTGGTTTATTGATCTTATTATGAATCATGTGGTCATATTATTTTTTCTTGTTCTTTATTCTATCACAGACGAACTGTATTATGATATGAGTTTCGCCTTCTTAATCAGGCTTTATGATACATGCTACATGTCTTGCCTTCACCTAGTCTTAGGTGCCCATATTTGCAATGATTAGAAAAGTTTAGCCGCCTCTTCCTTTCGAAACATTTATCCTTTTTGAACAAA
>NW_021528905.1:0-207 GCF_001605985.2 Dendrobium catenatum | reverse complement strand
TAAGGTACGTTTTCTTTTACTTGATTTTAATTTCGAGCACGAAATTTTTTAAGGAAGGGAGATTGTGACAACCGGTTCATCCGACCTCCTTTATTTATCCCGCGGAACAGACAGTTCGCGGAACCGAACAATCGCGCGAACAGGAAGGGGCGGACGGTCGGGAATTCACACGAGAGCAAGGTAGAATTCGTTTTCTTCCAATTTTAG
>NW_021528904.1:0-338 GCF_001605985.2 Dendrobium catenatum | reverse complement strand
GAATATCCAACAAAAATTTTTTCATCTGATTTTGGATAAAATTTTCCTAAGGCAGATTTTTTATTATTATGTATGAACACCTTGCAATCAAAAATATGCAAATGAGACAAGTTAGGTGTTCTACCTTTTAGCAACTCATAGGATGTTTTATTTAAATTTGGTCTTACATTCACCCTATTCAGAACATAACATGCAGTGTTAACCGCCTCAGCCCAAAAATATCTAGGAAATGAGTATTCTGCCAACATTGTTCGGGCGGCTTCTATTAATGTTATATTTTTCCTTTCAACTACCCCATTTTATTAAGAGATTCTAGGTGCAGAAAAACTGTGATCAAT
>NW_021528903.1:0-528 GCF_001605985.2 Dendrobium catenatum | reverse complement strand
CTCGAATACGCTTGTCGTTATGATCTTCAATCTGATTGTTATTGTCATTTGATGTTTTTTGAATTGAAGATCGTTTAAAATATCTCTCCATAATCAAGCTCTACTATTCTTTCCAATAACTCTTCTGACAAAAACCAAAAGTGCAGTAGAAAAAAATCATCAAAATATTAGCAAATTCCATCAAATATCATCCTAAACCCTAATCTCATAACAACAAAATTCATGCAAATAACTAAATAAGAATTCATTAAAACTTATAAAATAAAAATAAAAATAAATAAAAAAGATACCTCACGAGCTCACGGCTGTAGCATTCCCCTCCGCCGTTCCGACTGCGGCGACTCGGAGAAGGGCTGAAGCTGGCGTTGGGTTGTGGCAGTGAAGGAGGTAAGAAACGCGAAGTGCAACTATGCAAGAGGTCAGGAAGGAAGCAGAGATTTGCGGAAAAGGGGAACGTCGGCATGTTGTTGCTCTGCCTCTAAACCTGAACGTCTGAACCAGTAAAACCTAATTTTAATTACTCCTAAG
>NW_021528902.1:0-275 GCF_001605985.2 Dendrobium catenatum | reverse complement strand
GAAAGGTCGTAGGGAGAATTTCTAGGGAATTCAAAGGATACGACTCCAATCCCCACAAGTATCTTCAATCCGAATCTTCGCAATGACGATTTGAACAAAAATGAGAAGGGAAATAAAACATATAACTCACAAAGAGATCTAGTTTCTCTAACGAACTCACTAAAAGATCGAGGAGGGTTGCACTCACAAAGAGAACATGAAATGTAAATTTTCATTCATAAAAAAAAAACTCCCCTTACAATGCATGAGGCCTCATATAAGTAGGCCAAAAAGAA
>NW_021528901.1:0-276 GCF_001605985.2 Dendrobium catenatum | reverse complement strand
AATTGTTAGCATGAATTTTTATTTTTTGATCACTTCTATCTTTTGTTTTTATTTTTATTTTTTTATTTTTATTTTGACATGAAATAAAATATGAATCCTACTTTAAAAAAATGATATTTTAATTTTTTAAATAAAAAATAAATTAATTTTTGCACTGTGATAGTCAGTGTTAGTCGGCAAGAAAATGACTATGGTGGTGGCCGGTTATAATAGTTGTTTTTGAAAATATTTAAAAAAAACTCATTTTGAGTAGTTTAAAATTATTTAATTTATTTT
>NW_021528900.1:0-239 GCF_001605985.2 Dendrobium catenatum | reverse complement strand
TTTTTGCATTAATCTTCTATTAGATATATTTTATGAATGGAGTTTTAAAAAAATTGGTATTTCTTTTTCTAATTTATTCCTTGATTTAGATATTAAATTAAAATGTTTTTTAGCCTTTAAAAGAACTTGAGTATGGATTAATAATTTTTAAATTTCTAACATTTTTTGGGTTATGCGTTGTCACTACATTTTTTACTAAGTTTTTGTATAAAATCAAGAGGTAACTTTCTCATTTTAAG
>NW_021528899.1:0-287 GCF_001605985.2 Dendrobium catenatum | reverse complement strand
CCTTAAGCCCATATATTTTACTTTAGTCATGGATTTTCTTACTACACATTTGCAAGAGGTTGTACCCTGGTGTATACTTTTTTTTGATGACATTCTTCTTATTAATAAGACTAGAGTGGGAGTTGAAGGTAAAGTTGAATTATGGAGGTCAACTTTAGTGACTAAAGACTCTCATTTGAGTAGATCTAAAAGTAAATATATAGAGTGTAATTTTAGTAATAATAGATCTAGTGGCGGGATTGCAATTTTGGGCGATTAAGTCTTTAATAAGAGTACACGATTTAGAT
>NW_021528898.1:0-206 GCF_001605985.2 Dendrobium catenatum | reverse complement strand
AGATAGCTAAAGAATATTCAAACAAGTTATAGCCAAGTACAACTTTATTGTAATAACTTATCTTCCAAAATATAAAGTTTGAATAAATATAAATCATCTAGATGATTTTAGCATGGAAACCTTTGGAGTTTTATACACCAAGCCTACATATAATACAACTCACAAAAATGAAAAAAAAAAAAAATCCCATCAAATAAGATTGCTTT
>NW_021528897.1:0-225 GCF_001605985.2 Dendrobium catenatum | reverse complement strand
ATCGGGCAGTGTAACGGCAGTCGGTCAAATTTACACACAAATCCTGCAAAAAGATACAATTCCCAAATCTTTCCAAATTACAGACGAAGGTCCATAACATCGATATAAGACTATTATCCTATAGAAACCAAATCAAATCAAGTCCTGATTCTTTTCTATTCGATTAAAATCGCGTAGAATCAATTCCGCCCGGTAAAATCTTCGTAAAATACAGTCAAATCGTGT
>NW_021528896.1:0-1401 GCF_001605985.2 Dendrobium catenatum | reverse complement strand
TTTTAAACTCCTAATTTTGACCAACCATTAAACCAATTTAGTGGGGAAAGCTCATTGGATCTCAATGAGTCATCAAAAAAAATCTTCAGCCCAAGAGACCACATATTTTAGCCATTTGGGGTGAACCAAGTGGACCAGAAATGATTTTTGTTAGCCAAAACCAAATCCTTACTAAATTAAATTCCTTAAGTTGTCTAACTGATGTTTATAGATCCAATGCATATAAGTCATCAATTCTAATTGATAGTTTGACCTGGTTGATCCATTGGCTTAAACCAAGCTCTCCAAAACCCATTTTATTGGCCCCTTTTAAGATCTAGCCAAAATTAAACTATACTAATGGCTTGCATAGAGTCTAGAACCTTCTCCATGAAGCTCATATTAAGCTTAAGACACATGGGTTACCGATGTGGTAGATAGATCCAATGCATATAACACATCAATTCTAACTGATAGTTTGACCTGGTTGATCCATTAACTTAAACCAAGCTCTCCAAAACCCATTTTATTGGCCCCTTTTAAGATCCAGCCAAAATTAAACTAAACTCCATGTAGCTCATATTAAGCTTAAGACACATGGGTTACCGATGTGGTAATAACCTCCAAAATAATATCTCTCAAATGATTGTTTAAGCTATAACTTCTCCATTAACCAACCATATACTTCAAAACTCTCTAGAATGTTCCTTGAGCTCCCATTAGTTAGCTTAAAATTTGTTTTGAGATGGGTCATGGCTTAGGTTGAAATATATTAGCCATTATTCTCTCTCCTATAAAAACCCACCCTTTATTTATAGAAATGGTTGATCAAACACATTCAATAGCCTTAAATTTAAGTCCCAAAGCTCCTTCATAGCTTCCCCATACCTTCCACAGTTTAAGAAAACCTCAAAACATCAAGAGATAGACAGAGAAGGAGAGAGAAAAGGATAATTTAGATCCATCTTTTAATCTTGTACAAACAAATTTTTGGAGCGTACTAAGAAGCTGAAGAGGGTCTCTCAAGAAATTCATAAAGTCTATGTTCTTGCAAATCTACACAGTGGTGCAACATACAAGGTGGATCAATCTATAAAATGCAAGACAAGAATGTGTAAGTGACCGCATGCTGAAAAGGAGGTCAAAAACACAAGCCCCAATGTGCGGCAAATGACAGTTAAACGTACGTGGTCGACGTTGACCTCGCATAACTCTAGAGGTACAAACCGAAAAACTAATAAAGATGTTCAACTAGCATTCGATCACTTTATTTGTCACACGCAGTAGTAGAGACCAGAGTCTCGTTGAAGGAACAACATTCTGCAATGTGTTCCCACCATGCTACTGTTCTCACACACAACATTTAACAATGGTCACATCAAATATGCAGGTCATACAGATCATATAAAATACCTCAATATA
>NW_021528895.1:0-229 GCF_001605985.2 Dendrobium catenatum | reverse complement strand
ACTCCTTCCCTGATAGTACAGTCTCTCTCCCACAACCGAGTAGCCTGGGTGGCTGTTCCCATCTGATAACACATCTTCTTTGATTTTCCTTAGCTCCTCATCCTGAATGCTCTCCTCTTTGATGGCTCCCCAATCTATCAGTACTGGTACAGATACAGCCATCCCTTGGAGCTCCCCCATACAGCGTGATAGGGCATCCGCTGCCTTATTCTCTAGTCCCGGTCGGTAG
>NW_021528894.1:0-213 GCF_001605985.2 Dendrobium catenatum | reverse complement strand
GATATCTAATGACAATGTTTTATTAGCCAATGAAATCCTACTGCAATCTAAGAAACCCTCCAAATTCAAGCTCATGTGTGTCAAGCTTGATATCAAAAAAGCCTTTGATAGTGTATCTAGAGAATTTCTTACTGTAAGGATGGTGCAATTTCCTATAAAGTTTGTAAAGTGGATTAAAGCTTGCATTAAGGACGTATGGTTTTCTTTATGCAT
>NW_021528893.1:0-201 GCF_001605985.2 Dendrobium catenatum | reverse complement strand
GGAGTCATACTAGAAATGGTGTAGGTGTGATTATAGATAAGGGTTTGAAGGATAATGTTATAAAAATTAATAAAATTAAAGATAAAAAATTATAGCTTTGAAGGTTGTTTTTGATGCTAAGATTTTTAATATTATAAGTGCATATGCTCCTCAAGTAGGTTTGGATAACAACAACAACAACAACATCAAGCCTTTATCCCA
>NW_021528892.1:0-779 GCF_001605985.2 Dendrobium catenatum | reverse complement strand
TGTCAAGTTACAAGTTTCAGGCATAATTATCAACCTTATTAGAATAGAATCACGAAATAATGCAAACTATCTTTGCATAAGAGGTGATTTCCCTTCTAAAATCAAGTAAAAAAAACTTATGCAGTGTATCGTAAGATAAGATAAGATAAAATTTAAGCAGTTCAGTCTTTTGATAGCATACCACTAATTACTTCTCCATCTAAAGGCAATCCACTAGCAAAGTGAACATGCAGCCTTTCCATGCGCTTCAGACCATATTGCAAAATAGATTCCAAGTTCTTCTTGTAAGTTCCATGAACACAAACTGCATCACAGATCAACTAGTATAAAACAATAGGATTGATGAATAAAGGTTACAAATTTTTTTTTTTTATTCATACTTTACCTTGTACTTCATCCGCTGATAGTATGGGCTTTAACAGACTTTCAGAAGTAACATTCTACAGAAAAGAGTTTCAGAAGGCCCAAATTAGATTAATGTTACAGGCCGAACCGCAATGAAAAGCCGGTCAGCTCCCTAAAGCTTTCTCATTTCTCAAAACCGGAGTAAAATAACAATATCTATCAACAAGAAGTTGACTTTACTATGCTAAATAATAGAAATTATACTCAAAGTAAAATATTAAATTGAAAAGATAGGCTCTAATAATTTTATTCTTCCCCGATATTGTCTATTAACAGATATGTCACACAATAAAATAAATAAATCTTAAGTTTAAAAATCAACTAAAACAAAAGCTCGTCTCTTTTCTCAGGTACAAATTTTATATAGGGCAATG
>NW_021528891.1:0-288 GCF_001605985.2 Dendrobium catenatum | reverse complement strand
GGGGGCGGCTGGTTTTGGGGGGAAAATGGAGGGTGGACGATGGGGGGCAATTTAGGGATGAGGGGAAATTTGTGGGATTATATGAAAGGAGCCATTAGGGTTTATTTTGGGGGCTATCATGTGAAGAAAGCTCTTTCTGTTTTCCTTCTTGTTTTCTCTAGGGTTTCTTTTGGGAGATTTGGTCCTTCTCGAAGTGGACTAGCTTTGTCTTGTGATTTTTCTTGAAGATTAATGCAAAGCTCTTTTATTCATCCTCTCATTCTTCTTGTTTTGGATTAACTTTGATTT
>NW_021528890.1:0-428 GCF_001605985.2 Dendrobium catenatum | reverse complement strand
TGGCATAATATATGTCTATTGATGAGCATAATAGATAAATCTATATGTTATGATCATTCCATATGATAGCTACAAGATATTTGTTATTATGACCCGTATGATATGAAATGAGTGTAATAACATATAAACTAATAACACATATGATAGATATACTGATGATAAATATGATAGATAGACCGAAGATAGATGTGATAGACTGATGACAGATGATATATTAGACCAATGAAAAATGATAGATATGACCAATGCCAAATGATAGATATAATCGATGACAAATAAGATAGATGATAGATATGATAGTTGACGGACAATAGATAAGACAGATGATAGATAATATAGATATATATGTAATTGATGACTGATAAGACTGAAGATACATGAGATATGATATACGGTGATTGATTGAATGATGATATGATAGATTTATA
>NW_021528889.1:0-1147 GCF_001605985.2 Dendrobium catenatum | reverse complement strand
CCCACTAATACAATGCATAAGTTATGAATAATGAAATTTCTCATAATTAAGGAAGTCATATATACATTTAATAGACATGAGCTATAGATGATGGATTTCATTGTGAATGTTGGAGGAACCATTAGACATTAGTCATTTTTAAGTGATCAATTTATATAGGTTTGATTGATTATTATTTAGGGCGAGACAATTAGAGATCAAGAAGTCCAATATAAATCATAGCGATGATGGATTCCACTGTGAAAGATGGACGAACCTTAAAACATTGGAGTTCTCTTCAAATAATCATTTTATATATGTTCAGTCAATCTTCTTTTAAGAAGTGGAGATTAGAGACCAATAAGCAAAAATAAATCTTAGTGTTGATGTCAAAAGTCGAAGTTGGTATCGACGACGTGCATCAATCTTTTTAATGATGTTGTGTGTTAATGCTATTAGCAACAACAAACAAGCTACAATGAGCATCGATGAGTAATAAAGACAATGAGCATCGATGTTTGTGGCGATAGAACTCTTATATGTTATGATGTGAATCAATGATGTTGGTTACTATTTTTTTATTTTTTTTAATGTGTTGGTTACTATAGGTTTGAAGGAAATGAACATTAGGGTTTGTGTTAACAATGTACATTGAACCCATAAGAGATGGAATGCATTAACATTGTTGGCAATAACAAACAACGAAATTGACTGGAGGTGGTAGTTTTATGATGGAGCTCTAAATAATATAGTTAGGAGAATGTGGTCAAGAAATTATAATTTGGCAACATTAGTTAGAAGATCATAGTTGACCAATAGTAATAAGGAGATTGTAGTCAAATGACAATGGTTAGGAGACCATAGTCTGATGATTTTCGTCAAGCAACCATAGTCAGGCAATGGTATTTGGGAAAATGTAGTCGGGTGATGCTGATCAAAAGAGTATAGTTGAGCAAATATGGATGGATAATGGTGTTCATGTCACGAAAGTCAAGCTACAACGGTTATGACAAATAACAGTCACGTAATGACAGCCAGGTGATGCAACCAAATGATAATAATCAAGGCTTTTAAAATCGGACCGTAAGAAGGAAGGGTTAGTGGTTTGATGGTTCGACCGGGGTCAAACCGAATGATGTAATAAATAATAAAATTAATATAATAATAT
>NW_021528888.1:0-309 GCF_001605985.2 Dendrobium catenatum | reverse complement strand
AAGAGGAGGGGCACTGAGTTAAGTAAAGAAAATCACCTACTAAAAAATAGCAGATTGCCTCAGCTGTAAGAAAGTCATAGGGAGAAATGAAGCAGGTGCAAGTTCCCCCTGGCCCTAAGAGGATATTTATAATGTTTTTGGGGAACAGAGGAGTTTCTAGAATTTTTCATATTTTTTTGAATATTCTAAATTTTTTTTATTTTTAAAAAAAAATTTAAAGCTTTTTGGGATTTTTTGGGATTTTAAAAAAAATAAAATATTTATGAAATTAAGGTTAGCGATTTGCCTAATTGCTAGTGGTGGGCCCGA
>NW_021528887.1:0-412 GCF_001605985.2 Dendrobium catenatum | reverse complement strand
ATAACAATATTCCTTATGGACCTTGGATGCAAGTGAAGTTTAAAAGCAAGAAGAATTCTATGAGGGATTACTTTAAATCCAAAAGTTCTTCAACTCCGGGTAAATCTAGATCTATTTACAACAAAAAACCAGTTGAATGTCAATCATTGGCAGATGGAAATGTTCAAAATCAGATGGTTCATCAAAGTGAAGATGCTGGATTCAATTGTCCAAAAGAAGAAACTGCTAATCTCAAGGAAGCAGATGAAGTGGAGGTTAATCAGAATTTGAAAATCAAAATAGCTCAGCTGATTCTCGAAATTTTGATTTTGAAAAAAAAATCTTTTAATGCTTTAGCTGAATTGGAGAAAACTTGTTTGATTGAAGATAATTCGAAAATTCAAAATTTAGATTTTGAAATCCCTCAAAGCAA
>NW_021528886.1:0-1458 GCF_001605985.2 Dendrobium catenatum | reverse complement strand
CGGAGTAGCTGGGTCCTTTGACACCAAAGAGATCTTCATCTTCCATGAACTTCCCTCAATATAAGCCTTGAATCTGATGGTACTAAGGTGTAAGCTCACCGGAGCAACCGTGTGGAATCCCCCTCCACACTCCCTTGAAACCGCCTCCAAGGATCTTCTCCCTTTCTCAAACCTCACCCATTCCTCTTTCCCTTTCAAGCTCTCTTTTCAACTTTCCTCCAAAAGAACGAAGCTATAATTGCTTCCAAAGACTCTTACCAAGTGTCTTGTCAAAGCTTAAATAGAAGATCTCAAAACAAGCTCAATAATGCAACTTGCTGACTTTCTCATCTAAGCCGATATAAATATTGTCCGGGACGATCAATGCAAAATAAGCTCAATCAACCAGGATGATTTGGGACGATCAGAAGAAATTTATTCATATTGTCTAGGATGATAATATATCATCCTGGTTGATCATTACAAATCATGTAATATCATCCAGAATAATGCTCTGAATAAGAACTGTCTGATGTCCAATCGTCCAGGCTATCATCTCGGCCGATCCTGTGATCGACCCAGCCACTGTGATCGAATCAATCATCCTTAAATGATTTTCTTAAATACCATATTTATTTAGAAATAATTGTGCTAAATCATCCAAGCCTATATAATTGATAGTCCTGGCTGATGTCCAAAAATAAATAATGCCTAAATAGAACCGGTAGCTGATTCTTTCTATTTTGAGCATATCGTCCTGGCTGATACAAGGATCATCTAGGATGATCTGCATAATGACGGCTACTTAACAAGGATTCCCTAATTAGAGTTTCTTTTTTTGAACCGAGCATCTAGGCCAATATAAATATCATCACGAACGATGTCACCAAAAGCAGTCAACTCTAGTTTGGACAGAAAAATTCCCAAGTGCATGTGTGTAAGGTTTACAATGCAAGTAAGAAACCTAACTGGACATAACTCAAGGAATAAATAATTACATCAGTGAGAAATACAAGAAAAATAATTCTCCTAAAATCTTGAGCCTTGAGTGGTACATTGTAGTCCAGAAAAGTTAGTACACACACAAATAAACATATAATTCAAGAACAGATAGGCAACAGAAAGTGTACCATAATATTTGTTATCATCAAAAATATAAACTCATAAGCTCGAGTTGGAACAATCTCCCCCTTTTTGATGATGGCAAATATTACTGGTTGAATTTGTAAAATTAGAAACATTTTCTCTTAATCTCCCCATCACTAAAATAAAACTTTAAAAATAGGAGAAATCAAAAAACATTTTTTTTTTGTATTTAATTTTTGAAAGAGAAAAAAGATATAAATACAACAATATGTTCTCCTCCTTTGACATTATCAAAAAGAAAAGGGGCACAAATAATCAGGACAAAAGAAAGAAAAAAAATGATTACAAGACAAAAAATGAATGATCCCTGATCAAGTGAAGACATAATTTTCT
>NW_021528885.1:0-470 GCF_001605985.2 Dendrobium catenatum | reverse complement strand
TAGAAGGCGTTTTATGGCTCGTTCGAGAGATTGGCTCAATCGTTTGACTTGAAATTTTAAACACAGGATCCCTTAATGAAGAGAATTAATGGGGATAGTTTTTTTTGGCTTAAAACAAGCTTTCTAAAAAGATAAATAGGGCTAAGTGTATTAGACTAGGGTTTCAATTTTCACCTTGATTTTTGGACGGATTGAACCATTTTTTGGATTCTCTGAGCTTGTAGACTGTCCACGATTTAGTTCCCAGTTGAATCCAAGATCCGACACGCCACGAATCGCCTGGAGTAAGCCTTAGGTGGATTGGACCTTAAACCGCCGGAAGATCGTCGGAGGGGGCTTTGACCGCCGGAGTTTGAGTGGGGAAGTGTCAAGGAGGTCCAGTAGAGCTCAAACGAACAAAGGGTTCGGCTGGAGGAGATCTAGATGAGTGAGAGAAGATTAGGGTTTTTTTTATGAGGCCTTCTAAGACT
>NW_021528884.1:0-250 GCF_001605985.2 Dendrobium catenatum | reverse complement strand
AAGGAGGATTCCTACCACTGGAGCGTGAAGGCTTCGCTAGGTGTTCAAAGGTAAGAATTTTTACTTGTGATTTGGGATTACTTCACTCTTTTCTTTCTTCCTTCTAAATTTCTTGTGAGGAGATCTAGTTTTTTCCAACACTTGGAGAGTGTAAATAAACGGAGGGTTCTCTGCCCACACTAGGAGAGTGTAAACAGACGAAGGGTTCTCTACCCACACTATGAGAGTGTAAACAGACGGAGGTTCTCTG
>NW_021528883.1:0-210 GCF_001605985.2 Dendrobium catenatum | reverse complement strand
CCCTGTTTTATTTTCCTGCTTGGGGGTTGTTGAGTTTCCTGCTGATTCTTTGTTTCGCTGTTTCGATCTGGTCAGACGAACATCGAGTCGTCCTCATTCACTGTTTCGATCTGGTCAGGTGAATGTTGGACTTTGTCTTTTGTCCTGCTGTTTCGATCTGGTCAGGCGGACATCAGACCTTTTGGGAAGCTCATTATTCACTATTGCGAA
>NW_021528882.1:0-437 GCF_001605985.2 Dendrobium catenatum | reverse complement strand
TCAGATTTTAAACAGTTTGCATGAAGTTTTTAGTGTTTAATGGTTACTTCATCAGGACGATCGTTATGATCGTACGGGACAGTTTGTTTTTCAATTAGCGGGACGAATGAATGAAGCGGTTGAATGGATAAGGTAGTTTTTAATATGAACTTCGTACGTACAAACCTTTGGTTCGTCTGGACGAATACATGTCAGTTCGATGTAGGGGACAGTTTCAACTGCCATTAAAATGATATAAGTTTTGATCATCCCGGGATGAGGTCTATACGATCAAACTGGTCAAAAGTCTGTACAAAAGGATGCGTCGTAAGTCGCATTAATTATAAAAAGCCATTTCATTTTGGTCATATTGGATCGTCTGTACGAAATATTTTTGTACGGGACGAACAAAAATGTCGTACGAGATGAAAATTTTTTCATCCGGTACGAACATGTCA
>NW_021528881.1:0-355 GCF_001605985.2 Dendrobium catenatum | reverse complement strand
AAATGAGGAAAACCATGCATCAAGCCAATCATTTTTATACACACAAATACCCTTCACATTTTCTGCTAATTTAGCATTAAAAGCATCATTAGAAATAAGTGAAACTAGAACATCAATAAATGGCACATTTGATAAAATAGGTTCAAACACAGCCGAGGATGATTCATTAGAAGCTGTAACCATTCCACTAGAATCCATAACATCCATTGTCACAATAGGCATGGAAGAAACCACAAAAACCACAGGGATTAAAGACTCATTGCCCCAAGATTCCAGAGAAACAGAATTAACTCCAACATCTGCTACAACATCAACACCATCACCAACAATAGAACGAGATGACTCAATGGGACTA
>NW_021528880.1:0-223 GCF_001605985.2 Dendrobium catenatum | reverse complement strand
TGTGCGTTTTACTCTATTTGATCTCGCTCCCACGACTGACTAGATTCGATGCCGCATACAGCCTGCTAGTTGGATTGCCCATCCTGTTAATAGCTGATGTGAGTATATGAGTGTGTAAGAGTGTTTGTAAAAAAAAATCAAATGAATAACATGTACCTCACTTTGAGACTCAAAGATCTGTGCTGAGACTAATCATTGTCTCGAAGCCCTCAGCCATCGAATC
>NW_021528879.1:0-227 GCF_001605985.2 Dendrobium catenatum | reverse complement strand
AACCTTTAAAAATTCTTCACATGGATCTTTTTGGACCAGTAGGAACTATAAGTCTAGGAGGGAAGGTATACTGATTTGTTATAGTGGATGATTTCTCAAGATTCACATGGCTAGATTTCTTTTTCATAAAAGTGAATCGTTTGAGAAATTCAGAATTTTTTCAACTTGGATTCAAAGAAAACTAGGATGCGAAATAATTTCTATTCAAAATGATCATGGAGGAGAAT
>NW_021528878.1:0-276 GCF_001605985.2 Dendrobium catenatum | reverse complement strand
CTTAGTGACACCTCCATCCCATAGGAGAACTAACTAGTTTTAAAAATCATAAAACTCCTTAATTAAATTAATTTAAGTTTGATGCATTAATTAACCCCTAAAACATTTAAAAGAAAAAAAAAGAAAATATTTTCATAAAACAAATTTAAACCAAAAATTACATACAATACCTCAAATTGATCAGGATTCATAACTTAATTCAGGAAAATTAAGAGAAATTTTATTTGACATCAAATTTAAGTTTAATTTACTTTTATTTATAAATTAATATTAAAG
>NW_021528877.1:0-352 GCF_001605985.2 Dendrobium catenatum | reverse complement strand
ATGAATCGGAAAGGATGCATGAATCGGAAGGGCTGGTGTATGAATCGGAATCAGAGTCTTGTTCTGCTTGAAGTTTCTCCACAATATCTTTAACACGATCCAATCTAGCTTCCAAATTCTCTTCAATTTTATTCAGCATCTTCTCAAATAATTCAAAACATTTTTTCTGAACAGCCTCTAAATCTGCCCTTTCAATGGGTGGCTGTTCAGCAGAAGGTTGAGTTGTGTAAATTTTTTCAATAGGTGGACGCGTAGAAGGTTGAGTTGAAGGCAGAGGTGAACTTTCTGGAAGTTCTTTATGAGGAGAATCAGGGGGAGAGAGAGGGGGAGAGGGAGGTGGGGTGGTGTCAAG
>NW_021528876.1:0-923 GCF_001605985.2 Dendrobium catenatum | reverse complement strand
ACAGTTACTCCCCTTGGGAGGGTTCATAAATCTCTTTTGTAGGCTATGTGCATTAATTTAATTGGGATTTAACCTACTTTAGCTATTAGTTGCCTATTAGTCTAGCTTTAAAGTAGTTACACTTCCGACCATCCGACATTAGTGTCATCTAACCTAATTTTTAATAGTATTATATAGTTTTGCTTGTAATAGAGCTCATAGCTTTCCTTCTTCTGTAGCTTGTCTTTTATTTTAGTATAGAGAGAGAGATAGAGAGAGGGGGAGAGAGAGGGAAAGAGGGAGAGAGGGAGAGAAAAAGAGAGAGAGAGAGGGAGAGAGAGAGAGAGAGAGAGATGGAGGGGGAATAAGGTAGATGGAGGAAGGAGGAAAGGGTGAGAGAATGAGTAGAAAGATAATGTTTAAGAGAATGTGAGAGAGAGAAAGAGAGGGGGGAATAAAGAGTGAGATAGTGAGTGAGTAGAAAGAGAGGGAGGAAGGGAATGTGTGTGTGTGTGTGTGTGTGTGAGAGAGAGAGAGAGAGAGAGAGAGAGAGAGAGAGAGAGAGAAGGAATAAGATAGATGGACATAGGAAGAAAGAGTGAGAGTAGAAAGAGAGGGAGGAAGAAAATTTGTGTGTGACACAGAGAGCGAGTGAGCAAGAGAGAAATAGAGAGAGAGAGAGAGAGAGAGAGAGAGAGAGAGAGAGAGAGAGAGAGAGAGAGAGAGAGAGAGAGAGGAAATAAGATAGACGGAGAATGGAAGAAAGTGTAAGAGAGTGAGTGAGAATAGAAAGAAAGGGAGGAAAAGAATGTGTGAGGGTGAGACAGAGAGCTTGTTTTTTATTTTACTTTAGTATATGTTCTACTTTAGTATATGTTTGTTTTAGTATCAATTATGCTCTTTCCAGAACTAGTTTTTTTCTTTACATCTACTTGTTTGCGAGT
>NW_021528875.1:0-266 GCF_001605985.2 Dendrobium catenatum | reverse complement strand
TCTAATTTAGCCAGGCTTGGTGTTCCTTTGTTCATGGCTTGTTCATGGATGAATTAACCAAATCTTGTGAGAGGTGTACTTTTGTATGGATTTGTGTTTGATTGGACTTGTCTAAAAGATTGCTTAAGGGTGTTTGGGCACATGGTTTGGGTGGGGCGCTTTTCCAACCTGTTGAATATGAGTGAATACCGTTAAATTGTTTGAGGTGTGGCAAAGTTGAATATAAGGCAGAATTATGTAAGGAAGATTGTGGTCAGCCCAAGCAG
>NW_021528874.1:0-395 GCF_001605985.2 Dendrobium catenatum | reverse complement strand
CAATTTATAAATTAGAATGTTCTGATATTTCTGTCTGATTATTATTTTTTAAAAAAATTTATGATTATAAGTTATTAATTATAATTAGATATATTAGAGTGTGATTAGTAGTGTAAGAAAATTATTATTCAATTTATTAATAATAGATAATTAATGAGTTCATTAAATTAATTAAAGAATAAAGGCCAAGAATAATTAAGATTTTGACTAATTTTATGATATTTCATGGATAAATCTGAAATAATTCATAAACAAATAATTGGCCAAAATTAAAATAATTAGTTATTATTTAATTACATTGATTATAATTTCCATTAAAATCATTAAAGTTGCATTAGTATTAAGTTATGATAATTATTGAAGGGGTAATTAATTAATTAATTAGTTTATTACTT
>NW_021528873.1:0-226 GCF_001605985.2 Dendrobium catenatum | reverse complement strand
AATATTATTATTTTGATATCATACAAAGATTAAAATAATATATAAATAAATATTAGATGCAGAAATGCTTAGTCATTCAATGATATATGTCAAAATTAGGGGTGTTGATTTCGGGTCACGGGTCGGGATCGGGTCGAACCCAAAACTGACCCGGCACTATTCGGATCAACCTAAATCCGAACCGTTTTTAAAAACGGGTCGGTTTTTCCGACACGAACACGACCCG
>NW_021528872.1:0-224 GCF_001605985.2 Dendrobium catenatum | reverse complement strand
GATAATATCAAAAGGGTTCTTATTTGTGCTGGATGACGTGTGGGATGAAGAGGAGGAACAGAACAAAACTAAATGGGAGAATGTGCTCGCCTCTCTATCTTGTGGAATTTGGAAAAGTGATATTTCTTTTGCCGTCGATTTCACGAGGGATCGGTTCTATGCCAAGAACTCATATCCACCACCCAAATGGCAAATTGAAATGCTAGTTCAATTCAAGGATTCCA
>NW_021528871.1:0-237 GCF_001605985.2 Dendrobium catenatum | reverse complement strand
TAATTTTGAATATTTATCCACACAATTATTATATATAATTGTAAGCATGCATGTATGTTTCTTTTTTTTTTTTTAAATAAATAATTGATGAAGAACTATAAAATACTCATCTAAAGATGATAAAGGCTTCGTTTGTGACAAATTTTTTTACTGCTTTTAGAAACAGTGATCTAGTGCAAAAATTAAAATTTTTATACTAAAAAATTGTTTTAAGAAGCAGTAAAAGAGCCATCCCAA
>NW_021528870.1:0-2064 GCF_001605985.2 Dendrobium catenatum | reverse complement strand
TTATTTAACTTAAAATTTGTTGAATAATTATAATATGAATTTTTCTATAAATTGAAATGGAATAGGTTTAAAAAAATACTAAATTATTTTAACATTATTTTTATATGAAAAGTGCTTGTAATTAATTTTAAAATTATTTTTAGGCAATGTTTATGTCAAAATCTTCCTAGAAAAATGTTATCAAATGTCTTGCAATCCATTTAGTTGCCCCTGTTTGGGAAAAATTATTATGCGTTGGGTGATTTGGTGAGCTCTGATTTGTTTTTGGATGATCTTGTAATTGCACAAAATAAATTCTCCCTACAGAGAATTCCTTTCCTAAAGGGTATTCAGGTATTACTGCTGTTTTCTCCATAAAGTTTGAGTAACTAGAACAAAAAAATGTGCACAAATTATTTTCTCTTTGTTTGGGACAAGGGAAGGGTCTAATTAAGAAATCATTGAGCATTGTTTAAAGGTTATTTTTCTCTTAACTAACTATGGAATCACAGTATTGCTATACAATAAAATAACAGTCATCAACCCTTCAAAAAGTAGTGCAAATCTAAGCTCAACAAGTAAATATGAGCAGATGAGTAAGAGAGAAATTACCGGAAACTAGAAGAACAGTTAAAAGAAACAATTATAAAACTGATATTTGGTCAATCTTATAATAAGATTAAGGCACGCAAAGCCTCTGGTGAAATAGAAAAGAATTTTCATCAAATTAATTTTCTCTAAGGCAAATTAGATAAAACATTTATTTTACTAAGGATTTTTTTTTTTTATAATGGGCAATTGTCCACCATAAACTCTTTTTAGATGCAGTCATGCTTGTACAACTATTAACAGTTCATAATGAATGTATATTAAATCCATATTATGCACAACAAAGAGAGAAATTATTCTATGCGGACACCGAATGTCGTTTGGAGACCAATTAAAATGAGTCACGTTGCTACTGCAGCTTAATACAGCTTGGTATTGCTGATGTGACTCATTATGTTTGATCTCCGGGTGTAGAGTTGCGTCAGAATAATTTCAGCAACAAAGAACCCTAACTTCCCATAATTTCTCTTCGTTACTGATATTTTGATCGGGATAACTTTTTTTGTCGTTTTGATTTTTAGATCACAATCATAATATTTATTTAGCCATTATTTTTTTGTTACATTAAAAAAAAATTGTATAAGAAAGCTACTTTCTACAACATCTTAATTTTTTTTTTCTTTGTAATAATTTTATAAAACATCAAGAAAATTATTCCAAATGGAACCTAAATCCAAGAATTGAACGGCTGACACTGAAACTACTTTGTCTTCCTTTACAAATAGTACCAAATAAATTCAAAACGATAAGGAGGAGAAAATCAAGACAACACAGGAGTCTTCTATTGCTAAAAAGACAATGACCTCGTCTGGCCTTTCTCCATGTTGGTATCATGTTATTACAATTTTAACACTGGAAGGCTTTTATGATAATAAATAAATAAAATCATGATCATGTGCTTGAGCAGCTGAGCCCCAAAATTCTTCCAATATATTTGTTTTATTTTCCCAGGTTATTTGTTTACCTTGGAACCAACGTGCATTATAATAAATTGAACTATTTTGCATAATTTGTAAACATAAAATAACATACTAATGAATATCAAGTTCATCAAAGTTCATGCAAAGCTAAGAAGTCTAAAACGAAGTGCTTTAAGAAAAGTTTGGAAGTTTTAGCTTTTGTTTGGGACGTATTTTTTATTGCTTCTTAAAACAGTTTTTTAGTACAAAAATTAAAATTTATGTACTAGAAAACTACTTTAAGAAGTAGTAAGAAAGTTGCCCCAAATGAAAAGCTTCATTTGGGATATTCTTACTATTTTCTATAATTATTATTTAGCATTAAAAATTTTAATTCAATGCTGAAAAGTTGTTTTAGAAATTAGTAAGAATAAATTCTCAAATGAGGTCTTAGGTTTCGTTTGAGATGGCGTTCTTACTGTTTCTTAAAGCGGCTTTATAGTAAAAACCTGCTTTAAGAAGCAGGAAGAAAACTGTCCCAAACGAATCCTTAATAAAAATTGTTAGGTCCTCCCAC
>NW_021528869.1:0-254 GCF_001605985.2 Dendrobium catenatum | reverse complement strand
ATATCAATGAAATCGTACGATAACAGTAAATCCGTAACTCCGTCAGTAAAATCAAATCAATAAAGCAATAAATCCATCACGAGTCAATGCCGTACACATGCATTTCAATACAATAGTCTTACTGAACAAGTACATCGCTGGCTATTAAGGCATTTTTCAAGTCGATAATCCATAATGCGGTTGTAGAAATCCATAGTGCTGCTGTAGATATCTATCTGTTGGTTTAATAAGAGTCGTCACTCTGTGCCCGTCGG
>NW_021528868.1:0-435 GCF_001605985.2 Dendrobium catenatum | reverse complement strand
CCATAATACAATTGTAATTCTTGTTAAATGGCTAAAAGCTATCATTTACCGTTCTTTAGATTCAAAATTTTGTCACTACTATTTTTGAGTTAGTTCACTCATATTTTTGGGGACCTTCTCCCACCACATCTAGACAAGGTCATCATTACTATATTTCATTCATTAATGATTATTCTAAGTTCTCCTGGGTTTATCCTTTAATTAAGAAATTTGAAATGATATTTAAATTTGCGGTGTTCTATAAAATGATTGCTCGTCAATTCAATACACGCATTAAAACTTTTTGCTCAAATGGAGGTGGAGAATTCATTAATAATTAATTCAAATCTCTTTGTACTCATTAGGGTATCACACACCAATACTCTTTTCCTCACACCCTAGCTCAAAATGGCATTGTTGAATGAAATGCAAGCAGAGTTGCAATCCTACAGAGCT
>NW_021528867.1:0-262 GCF_001605985.2 Dendrobium catenatum | reverse complement strand
TGGTATTCCCTCTGCCTGCGGGAATTGTAGTAATGCAGGCTCTAGGATCCGACGATTATGCACCATAATCATTAGAGGCCATTCGTCGTCCATATTCGCCATTTCTTTAGCCAATTTGGCAAGAGAATCAGCTTTGGCATTTTGACCTCGGGGAACTTGAGTTAATTTAACAACTGGAATTTGCTTCATAAGCTCAAGAACTCGCCGATGATAACAGGCCAACTCGAACTTGGTGATTTTGTAAACTCCCAATACTTGATTT
>NW_021528866.1:0-285 GCF_001605985.2 Dendrobium catenatum | reverse complement strand
CTTTTCAAGAGGAAGAAGAGGTCTTTTTATAGATTTCTAGAGTGGCATGGCCCGTAAATAGGTGAAAGATCAAGGGTAAATGGGGAGTGGTTGAATGGATGAACGATATTAAATCCTTTGATTGTGGACCGTTCGTCAGAAATTTGATGGTCTTAATGATGTCAAAATTTGGCGATCTTGAGCTCGTTGGTTTTGGCTCGTCGAGCCGCTCGATTCGACTATAAGCAAATAATGTTTGGAAATCGTTTGATAATCCAAATTGTGGTTCGAACCTTCCAACAGCAC
>NW_021528865.1:0-244 GCF_001605985.2 Dendrobium catenatum | reverse complement strand
GTTGGTTTTTGAAATGAAAATCTTCTTAGTCTTCTCGTGGTTTTGTATCTTATAGGCTTCTCTTGCATGTTCTAAATCTATTCAATGATTTTCTAAGTCAAGTTAATATTTTCTTATCAAAAGATTGGGTCCAATTTGGGGATTATTCTTCCTTGGATAAGAGAATGAATTTCCTTCTCTTATACTTGCTATATAATCCTCGATTAAAAAAAGAGCAATCATGTTAAGGTTTTAAAGAAAGTGA
>NW_021528864.1:0-231 GCF_001605985.2 Dendrobium catenatum | reverse complement strand
TGCCCTCATCGGCAGGACACCGCTTTATCTTGACAGCGACAGACTATTTTTCTAAGTGGGCAGAAGCAGCTCTATTCAGAGAAGTTACATCCGAGCATATGATCAACTTTTTCACCCACAATGTTGTTTACAGATTCGATGTGCCACGCCGCATAATCTCAGACAACAGAACTGCTTTCAAGAGTACAAAAATCTATAAGTTCGTTGACAGGCACAAAATTGATTGGCTGT
>NW_021528863.1:0-633 GCF_001605985.2 Dendrobium catenatum | reverse complement strand
AAACAGTACACAAAAAAAATCATAAATTTTAATCCATTATTCTCTGATTGTGTGTACAAATCTATAAGCTAAAACCTGAATATGCAATCTAATACTTCCTCCGATTAGAAAAAATGCACTGTAACCCCCAAATCTTAAAATGGCTTAAAAATTTAAACAAAAAATAATAACAAATCAAACTCTTCCTCACCATCTTTCAAATCAAAGAAGAAGAGAAATATCAAAGAATAAAACAAAAATTCCACTGATCATGGAAACTGGAATCCACCGCCATTGCCGCCGCCGCCGCCGGCCACTGTGCTGGAGGTCTTGGGTGGGCTTATGGAAATCCAAAGCAAAGATAGTGTGATAGTAATAAGACCCGACCACACAAACACAATAGTAGGCGTCTTCCCCCTTCTCCCCATTAACCCCTTCGCAAATGGGTACAGATGCGCCAAAACCCAGAAACTGAAAAACGCCCCGCCCATAAGCTTACTCCATTGCAGGATTTCGCTGTAAATAGTTCTCGCGAAAGAAAAGGCGATGGAGATGATATTCACCATCATAATCGTAATCGGCGGGATCATAAGCGAGGTCCACTTGACGATGTAAAGATCAGCGTATATATCTTCATTGTCCTCCGCTGCCGAC
>NW_021528862.1:0-237 GCF_001605985.2 Dendrobium catenatum | reverse complement strand
TATAGGCCTCAAAAGAAACTAAAAGACAAATTTGCCCTTTGGGCTTACATAAAACAAGACTCTTAAATAAAAAGGGTAAAAAAAAATGCAAAATTAAATCAAAATACAATTAATAAATAAAACGGAGTAATCTCGGCCGTCGATCTTCGACTCTTCCTTTGAATATCGTCCACCGTTGGATGTCCGCATCAATTTTACATTATGAAAGAGAAAGAAAAAACCTGTTTTTTCAAGGTT
>NW_021528861.1:0-254 GCF_001605985.2 Dendrobium catenatum | reverse complement strand
CCAAGTAAATCTAGGGATTCCTATGAAGTTCAAAAATCTTAAACAAAAAAAAGGACACAAAATAAAAAACAAATAAAAAATAAATATGAACACAAACATAAACACGAACGAACACTCAAAAACATAACATACACATAAAACACATCACACAACAAACACATCAACAAAAAAATTCACACAACAAACATATCAATCAAATAATATTGTTAACAATAATAAAAAGAGAGGTAGCACTTGAAATGAAAGGTTGCAAT
>NW_021528860.1:0-247 GCF_001605985.2 Dendrobium catenatum | reverse complement strand
AGTTTCAATTTTGAGGGGAGGCAAATACAACATAAAAATAATTAAATATTAAAAAAATATTATATATATATTACAAAAGGTTTTTTAAAAAAATTTAAGCAAAAAAAAATAAAGAAGAAAAGTATAATTAAACTGTCATGAAAAGCATGAAAGAGAATATTAGAACTAAATGTGAATAATCATATAGATATTTTAGGACAAGTTTGGACAGAAGAGTTTTTTAGGGGTGGCAAAAAAAAAATTTTTT
>NW_021528859.1:0-217 GCF_001605985.2 Dendrobium catenatum | reverse complement strand
AAAAGCATTAAACAATGTCTTATCCGATCTATATGGCCTGGAGTGGATCACATCTTTCTTCTTAGTGTTTATGATAAGTAATATTGGCTATTGGTAAGGTGAGTGCAGGGTAAGAAAAAATAAAGCCAAATAAGAACAAATAATTCGGCCAAAGAAACTTTCAGACCGACTGGAGCTGCCCATTTCAGCCTTGGTTTTTTATGTTATTTCTTGTTTA
>NW_021528858.1:0-214 GCF_001605985.2 Dendrobium catenatum | reverse complement strand
CAACCCCTATATATAGGCAATAAAGGGGAGTTAAACAGCCATTATAACTACTAATTAATTCAATTAAAGGGGGCAATTGAAAGGACAAAATATCAGCCTAGATTTCTGTCCAGAAACAGTCCAAATCTGTCCCAAAACAACAAAAACTGCAGTAGAAAAACTGCATAGAAATCAGGGAAAAACTCATGGTATTCCCCACCAAACAGCCACTTAA
>NW_021528857.1:0-631 GCF_001605985.2 Dendrobium catenatum | reverse complement strand
CTTTTGGTTTTTACATGAAGGTTAACAAATGCCCCCCAACAAATGTGGTACGCGTCTAGAGCGAATCACGTTTGTTGCATGCTAATTAATCCTGTGGATCTCTAGATATTTGGTCTAGATGTCACACTAGGGATTTTATTTAGTGGATCTCCAGAGATTTTCTTGGATGTCACACTAAGATCTTTGTTTAGTGGATCTCCAAAAATTTGTTTGGACGTCACACTAAAACTTTCTTTCTCCATTGATCTCTTAGATGTATCAATAGATAGTTGAGATACTGACTTCTTTTGCCCTGTGCTTTGTGCTACGGACATTGATGGAGAATCGCCTGATTTGTCTTTATTTTCAGGTGATTTTCGTACGTTCGGCCCTATGCTTCTAGCTTTGGCGGGCTTGTTGAAAGAGTAGATGTCGATGACCTAAACCCTTAGGTTTGTATTAGGTCGATAGAGAAAATTCATTGGTCCAGCGCTTTGTGCATAACGGACTTGTTGATGACGGAATCCATTTAGTTCAGCCTTGAGCTTTTTGTGAACTTTGGGATAGTTTTCTTTGGTCCTTTGCATTGTGCTTTGGCGGACTTGTTGAAGAAGAATTCCTTCGATCATCGCTTTATGCTTTACGGATTTGT
>NW_021528856.1:0-646 GCF_001605985.2 Dendrobium catenatum | reverse complement strand
ATGATCAATTTTTATCACTAAATACTGATTCATTTAAGGATAAAGTGTCCACATCTATAGACTCGCCCATAATTTTCAAACATATATTGCTAACAAAGTTCTAATTCATGAGCCCGTGTATACGGTTATATAAATGCAGAAGTTTTGACTCCCAAGAATCATAGAATGTAAGTTTGATTTTGCTTTTAGTATCTCATATTAAACCACAATTGGCAGAATTTCCAGGATTGCCTTTTGAGCAACAATCCTCATCCAATTTAACCTCCCCTAGGCAAGGTTTCAACCTCTCACAATTTTCACACTCCTGGATTCCTTTTTCTTCCATAGTTTATAATATGAGTACCAATTTTGTATCTTTTAAATGAGCCATCCTCTATTAGATTCACATCTCTGATAATTCTAATTTGATCATTGGCTTTCCATGCTACTATGCTCCATTGAAATTCATGCCCTTATATTCAACATCATTTTTCTTTAGTCATGTTAACCATACAATAAACATAGGTATCAACAATCTCAATTGATCACTATTGATGCAATCCTCATAACACCACCACACATTCAAAAGAGAATGAGTTTCATATAGTTTGGAACTTGCAGCTAAAATATTGAAGCATAATGATTCCATATCTGAGTCAAGGTCTAG
>NW_021528855.1:0-414 GCF_001605985.2 Dendrobium catenatum | reverse complement strand
ATCTTTGAAAATACAGAAGAGCCAGAAAGCTGATCAAATAAGTCATCAATCCGTGGTAATGGATATTTGTTCTTGATCGTGACCTTATTCAAATCTATGTAATCTACACACATACGGAGTGTTCCATCCTTCTTCTTCACAAATAATATGGATGCTCCCCAAGGAGAAACACTAGGATGAACAAATCCTCTATCCACCAACTCCTAAAGCTAAACTTTTAACTCAGAAAGTTCCTTCGGTTGCATCCTGTACGGATCTTTAGATATCGGAGCTGTACCCAGAAAAACATCAATAGAGAACTCAACATCTCTATCCGGAGGTAAATCAACCAACTTCTCAGGAAATACATCAGAAAACTCCCGTACAATCAGTATATAAGAAATAGAAGTGGGTTCTAGGTTCATATCTCGTACA
>NW_021528854.1:0-222 GCF_001605985.2 Dendrobium catenatum | reverse complement strand
TGAAGCATTGGTAGCATGTCCCGAAGAAGTGATTGTCGTTAGTATTTAAAATGTGCAAATCTTTGGAGATTCTCATCTTATACTTAATCATGATAGGCCTAGGCTGGTTAATCAATAGTCTTATACTTCCATCTCAAGAAATTTGGTGGGATAGTTTTTTAACAAGATAAGAACAAGCAAAAATTAGAAAGATATGTCAGGATGTTACGGTAGGAGATTAGG
>NW_021528853.1:0-385 GCF_001605985.2 Dendrobium catenatum | reverse complement strand
CATTTGGAATTGATCCCAAGGAGTTTAGTGCTCATTTGGGTACAAACCCTTAAGTAGGTCCCTTAGTTGTAGTAATTTGATACTCCCTACGAATGTGTAAAATTCCTAAAATTCACTATTAATTGTAGAGAATTCTTTATTAATCAACTTAGCGGATAGTGACTTCAATTAGGTTCTATCACTTTCTAGAAATATCAAACCTCCATAATCTAGCTAAAACCATGGATTTAACATCTTAGGTGACCTTAGGTCAGAACGGGCCAGAACTTCTAAAAATTATAACTTCCCATAGGAAACTCCAAATTGAGTGTGCCACCTATTTAACAACTCATGATTAAGTCTATTATTAATTAAAAATTTAAAACCCATAAGATTGACTCTAATT
>NW_021528852.1:0-287 GCF_001605985.2 Dendrobium catenatum | reverse complement strand
ATATGTTTCTGTTAAAGAATATAGAGAACAAAAACAGAATAATATAATATTAAGCATTACTTAAGAGAAAACTTATAATTAATGTGCAAAAAAAATCAAATTAAATTGGCTAGGTAGCTTTAACTTAATTGTAGGGGTGTAAATATTGGACCCGACCCGAAAATTTTGGGTTTGGGTTGACCCGAACCCGAAGCGGGTCGTATTCGGGTCTGGAAAATCGACCCGTTTGCAAGGTCGGGTTCTGGTTGAACTGGAAATCCGGAAATGAACCGGAATTATCCGGAAAT
>NW_021528851.1:0-231 GCF_001605985.2 Dendrobium catenatum | reverse complement strand
TGAAATTTTCTATACTCCCCAAAAATTAAAAAATGCTCTGCTATCACTAGTCTTACCATCACACCGACTGGAATTTATAATCATCTAAACAGTTTGATTTATCTTAGCTCGAGGCTATATTAAATCACTATTTTATAAATGAATTTCCATACTAACCATGAGACTCTCCACTTTCCTTAAAATATGATTTGGTCACTTAAACACAAGCATAAGAGAATTTTCAACCTATGA
>NW_021528850.1:0-416 GCF_001605985.2 Dendrobium catenatum | reverse complement strand
ATCACTAGGCATCAAAACTTTAACTGCCGCTCGGATCTCTGCCTTCAACCCCTTCATGAAGTTCCCCTCCAATACGCTATCTGATAATCGCTCCACCCTATGAGCCAGGTGCTCGAACCGCTCACGATAGTCTTCTACTGATCCCTCCTGCACCAGAGCAAAGAATTGCTCATATAAATCTCCTCCCCAGTCGGTTTGGAAACGTTCTATTATGCAGTTTTTGAATTCCCTCCAGTTCCTGATAGGCTCCCTCCTGTCACGCCACTGATACCATGACAAAGCCTTTCCTTCCAAACACAATCATGCCGCCGTCAGCTTCCCATCCTCTGTCAACCCATTTACAGAAAAGTAACACTCCATCTTGTAGATCCAGCCATGACCATCTTCCCCCTCGAAAACGGACATCTTCAATTTCC
>NW_021528849.1:0-220 GCF_001605985.2 Dendrobium catenatum | reverse complement strand
AGTGAAAATCCTTTAAGGAATTTGTACTTATCGATACAAGTAAGAATTTTGGGACCGTTAGGTGTCCATTTTGTAAACTAATTTCATCGATATTTTTTAAATTTAATGATTTATTTTATGGATATATTCCTTTAATTTTTATAGTTCCAAATATATTTATATGATTTTTTATTCAAAAATAAATAAATTAAATAGTTATATTAATATTATAATAATATTT
>NW_021528848.1:0-382 GCF_001605985.2 Dendrobium catenatum | reverse complement strand
AGGGATTTGGCACACTTAGAATTGGATGATTCGCTTGGGGCTTGTGGACCGAAATGTCGGAGGAGAGGAAGGTGATATCCAACCTTGGTGTTATATTAACAGAGAGCAGGGGCGCCGAGAGATGGAGTTCGTTCGGTTAAGGCTGGCAACGATTTCTCCTGGGCGAGACGAACGGAAGAAACGAGGCAAATGAACGATAGGAATTCGACCTGGGCTTCTTTGTGAACAGAGAAGGAGATGACTTTGTGCGAACTGCAGAGAGAGTTTGGTTTTGTGCGAATTTGGAAGAGACGGGCTTCGCTCGGGCAGAGAAGGTGACAGACTGGAGGTGTGCAGGTTCGGCTGGCTTGGGGCTGTACGAATGACAGTGAGGAGATTGGGG
>NW_021528847.1:0-243 GCF_001605985.2 Dendrobium catenatum | reverse complement strand
AAAAACATTGCTATTTGAATTTGCAAAGAAGAAAAAAAATTCTCCTAATCTCCCCCTCATTAGAATAAAACTTTTAAAAATAGGGGAGATAAAATTTTTTTGTTATTTTTAATTTTTTTAAAGAAAAATATAAGAAAAGGGAAACAAATTTAACAGTACGTTCTCCCTCTTTGACATTATTAAAAAGAGAAGGGGCACAAACAATTAAAAAATGACTAAAAGATAAAAATTATCCCTGATCTA
>NW_021528846.1:0-1520 GCF_001605985.2 Dendrobium catenatum | reverse complement strand
ATTATTTTAGTATTAATTATTAAATGTGCTTTCTAATCTATTTTTCCCTATTTTCTTTTCTTTATTGGCATAAACTGCGAGGAACGGTACTGATCGAGGGAACAAAAGTACAAGGAGCTAATGACGTCAGTAGCCTCTATTCAACCGGGTAGAGGTGCTACGGGCGGAACCACCGGGTCGTAGCCCCCGGTGATTGTGAGTATTCTAAACTTAGAAAACCTTTAGGGTCCCCTTGATATGGTTTGCGTTAACCTTTCCCTTTTAGGTCCTTGTAGTAACTTCAATTAATTAGATTTATTTTTATTTTATCGTAGATCCCTAAACTTTATTTCTACGTACGCAAAGTCCTAAGGGTTAGTAATAATAATTTTTTCACTCCATATAACAGTAGTGACAGTTAAGGATAAAAATTAAGGACCAAGTCTTAGAAAACTTAGACTTAGGATGCATGCACACTTTAGGATAGAAACATATAACATAGAAAACTTAGTGACACCTGACCTTAGAATTAGTGAACATCTTTAAATTAAAATTCAATCAAATTAAAAAAACTTTAGTCAATAATTAACCTATATAGGATATATCAAAACCACACAACCTGTTGCACACACTTAGAATTTTTTGTTAGGACAACCGACTCTAGATTTAGGTTTGACCGGTGTTTATTTCCTTACTGCATTGTGATGGGCTTTCTCGGTTTTCACTGCATGTTGGTTATAAAATTGTTGGTGTGTTGTTTACTTACTTTTACTGTACTCTATGATGTGATTTGATTGACGATTAGATTACCTATAGGTTAGGAGCGATCTGGGTTGTTAACATAATTTCTACATGTGGCCACACTCATGCAGGGCAGATGAAAAGGGGGCTAATTAATTATTAATAAATATATGCTACAGGTGCTTTAGCTGCTTAGCCCCCAAATGAAGAATAGTGTGGCCAAGTGTGGCTTAATAATTTAAATTCAATTGCATATATATATAACTGCGTGGGATGATTTTTATTATAAATTGCTTAGGATAACCCTGCAGGTGGACTAGATTTTTCTTCCCTTTTTGTGAAATGAAATGTAATGTAAATATAATTTATTAAGAGTCAAAATTGTGAAAGTGATTTTGAAAATGGGATATTACATTCAATTTGGAATCCGAAGAAAAGAGAATATACCTTAAAGGATTATTCTCTTTTATTTGGAATGCCAAATTAGGATGATTTTAGTATCCAAATAGAAAAGGAAATACCGCTCTTAAGAATGAGTTTCTTTTCATTTGAATATCCAGAACCCGGTGGACCCGAGAAGCTCGTAGAAGAAGAAAAGACAGAATGAGAAGATTGAAGAAAGAAGGCGAAGAAATAAAGATTCATGGAACAGTATATCCCAGTTCAAAAATCACTTGCGTCATTCTTAGGATTAGAATCCGGGTTTGTTGTCAGTGGTGCCCGGCCACTTTACTTTTCTGCAAATTCTGGGTGTAATTATTTAGACATTGGACATTGGACATTGGATATTATATTTTGGA
>NW_021528845.1:0-219 GCF_001605985.2 Dendrobium catenatum | reverse complement strand
AATCTGAGAAAATAGGGAGAAAACGTTGGGAAAACAACAGTAACAATTGTGTTCCACTAGTGGACAAACAAAACCAAAGCAAGATACAATGTTCTTCAATTCGAGAGGAAGAACAACTCTCCAACAATCTCCGGCAACGCCAAGAGCCCAAACAAGAAAACCTAGAAGACAAAACTTATTCCAAATCAAGATGATAACCTAATCCCCTCATAACTCCCT
>NW_021528844.1:0-233 GCF_001605985.2 Dendrobium catenatum | reverse complement strand
GGATTGATTTTGCCTTGATTGGGAGGGGGCGAACGCCACGTTTATCCCGAATCAAAGATAAAAAAGGGTTATCTTTAGACCGTTAGTGTCTTTTTTAGGTCAAGATCAAGATCTTGCCCAAGGAGTAGAAATCCAGTAAGGGACTATATAAAACTTGTAATTGATTGGAAGTATCCTTGTTATCGCTGGGATTTTTCTGAAATATTTTCTTGATATAGAAAGCATCGGATGAT
>NW_021528843.1:0-668 GCF_001605985.2 Dendrobium catenatum | reverse complement strand
ATTTTCATGTTCTTTAAATGTGAGCTTTACATAGTCCCAAATGATGTTGTGTATTTTGTTGGATGCATGATTAATCACAAAGAGTTGACATATTTTGAGATACACTTATGTTTGTTTTAAATCTAGATTTTTCTCTATCTCTATTAGCTTCATATGAAAGTTATGTTGGTAATTATGAATTAAAAAAATGTTTGTTTATCTTATGTGTTGGGGTCTTATATTTGTCCATGTATTTGTAGTATGAAAGAAAGTTGTATGATTACGTAAGTGGTCCCTTTTGGAATTCTGAAAGAAGTATGTGGTGGTTTCATGACTTGCTGGAAGGAATTATGGGTTGCAAATTCGTGGAAAATGTTACATGTTTTGTACCAAAGCAAGTTTATGAATTTGAGCTAAAACCTTTCTTGGAATTGTTGATATCGATTAGCATGAGAGGAGAGAATTTCTTGGAAGAACTCTAAAGCTTACTTTATGTCGGAAAGAGTTTTGGTTTGTCATATGTTGGGAATATTCACGGTTTGTTTTATGTTGGAAAGTCTTGTGAGGGATGTCATGTTGGAAAGCAATATGATTCACCTTGTGTTGAAAAAATTTGATGACTTGCTTTGTGTTGGAGAGTTTCATAAGTGGCTTTATAATTGAAAAGTTTCATGAGAGGTTTTATGCCA
>NW_021528842.1:0-345 GCF_001605985.2 Dendrobium catenatum | reverse complement strand
TCTAAAGACAAAGTAGCACACATGTTCGCTAAATTGTGACCAAGTCTACTAGAATAAGAGAAAATAACTTGCTTAAAATCTAGTAAAAAAGCGAAACTATCTTCTATAACTCTACTAACCTTCCAATTTTTGATTGACTTTTGAAGCAAGTTGATGATGTTCCTGTTGTCCCCCTTAATTATAACTCCTTGTGCTTCAAACATCCAGTCCTTCACCACATTCTTCAAAAACAGCACAGCACAAAGTTCTGTTTGAGCTGCATCCCAGTGTTGAAGTGTATTACCAAAAGCAAGTAGGAACCGGCCTTTGTCATCTCTAGCTACCCCTTCGCTTCCAGCCCTGTAG
>NW_021528841.1:0-1604 GCF_001605985.2 Dendrobium catenatum | reverse complement strand
AACAGCGAATGAGAACAGCTCAATATTCATCTGACCAGATTCGCAACAACGAATAAAGAGCTTCCCAAAAGGTCTCATGTCCACCTGACCAAAATCGCAACAGTGGAACAAAAGACAAAATCCAACATTCACCTGACCAGATCGCAACCCAGATCGCAACAGTGAATGAGGATGACTCAATGTCTGCCTGACCTTATTCGAAATGGCGAAACAAAGAATCAGAAGAAAACTCGACAACCCCCAAACAGGAAATAAAATAGGGGGAATGAAGAGGTGGTGAAGTATGCCTCCCAGGGACTCTGTCGGGCACACAACCAGAAAGGGGAGTCAACATTCGCCTGACCAGATCGCAACAGCGAATGAGAATGGCTCAAAATCCACCTGACCAGATCGCAACAGCGAATAATGAGCCCTCCTGAAACTCTAATGTCCACCTGACCAAAATCGCAACGGTGGGACAAAAGAAGCAAGTCCAATATTCACCTGACCAGATCGCAACAGTGAATGAGGACAACCCAATGTTCGCCTGACCAGATCGCAACAGCGAGACAAAGGGTGAAAGAAAAGGGCGTTCAGCATTCGCCTGACCATATTCGCAACGGCGAATGAGAACAGCTCAATATTCATCTGACCATATTCGCAACAACGAATAAAGAGCTTCCCAAAAGGTCTAATGTCTGCCTGACCAAATCGCAACAGAAGGACAAAAGACAAAATCCAACATTCACCTGACCAGATCGCAACAGTGAATGAGGATGACTCAATGTCTGCCTGACCATATTCGAAACGGCGAAATGAAGAGTAAAAGTCACCTCTACAACCACCCAACGCGCGTGTGCGTGGTGCTGTGAGGGAAAGAGAAGTAAGTAATTCATCATCTAAGAAAATCCCAACTTATATTTTAGTCACCACATGGTAGAGGACAAATCGTCGTGGCCATGAGTGATCAAAACACAAGTAGAATTTCTTAGGGTACCATTGGAGTCACAAATCATGTAGCAATCGACTGATGTATATCTATTTAAGGGGAGAAACATACAAACAACCGAGTAGAAAGAACAATTTCACATTAAAAGAATATCAATAGGAGTGGCAAGGGGACCCACTTGCCACTAAGAACAACAATCATCATATCAAGAATTAATGATCATTAGAGAAATCACAGTGGTAACACCCATGCTAACTGATGGGACCCTGTGAGAAGTACAAGCGACATTCATACATTCAAAGAGACTATTATCTTTTTTATGGCTGAAAACAAGGTCTCTATGAAAAATATGTCAATGAAAAGAGTAGCGGATTGACTTTTTACTAGAAGATCAAAAATCCACTAAGAAAGATGATGTTAACATTTGAGCTAAGATGTATCACATCATAGGTAAGGGAGAACAACATCCCATTATAAGTGACCATCATAGAGGATATGGACACAATCATCCCCTAAGCAATCATCGAAATGCTTTAAGAAGAGAAAAAAAAGAAGAGAATTTGGAGGGACTTTGGGCTCTTGGAGCGTAGAACCGGGTTCCACCTATGACAAGGGCAACCGATACTTTCTCAACTAAGGGCTTCCCTCTCGCAAGAAGAGAATTTTGGGGGACTTC
>NW_021528840.1:0-211 GCF_001605985.2 Dendrobium catenatum | reverse complement strand
GTACTATGTGCTTAAACGGTTTATTTTTTTCAAATGATTTTTCTGACTAAAGCTGTTTGTAATACGATTCATAAGCTTATTAACAATTTTTTCTGGAAAGGCACTTCTTCTACCTCTAAAATTAATTGGGCCACGTGGGAGAAATGTTGTGGTGTTAGAGAAGAAGGTGGTCTTGGTTGCAAGAACCTAAAGGATCTTGCTAAGGCTTTCT
>NW_021528839.1:0-470 GCF_001605985.2 Dendrobium catenatum | reverse complement strand
CACATAAAGTTAATGCTTACCATTCTTGTACTTCCTAGAAGCTTATGAAAACCCTTGATACTTTCGATACTTGACTTTGAAAATCTTGATTCTTGATTCAACAATTCGTGCATTGATTTTCTATTAGATATATTTTATGGAAGGAGTTTTTGAAAAATGATTGTTTCTTTCTCTAATTTGTTTGATGATTTAGATATTAAATTAAAAAGTTTTTAAGCCTTGTTAAAGAACTTGAGTTTAGATTATCGAATCTTGAATTTCTAACCTTTACTGGGCTATGCGTTGTCAATCCAATTCTTCTAAGTTTTTGATTAAAACTAAGAGGTAACTTTCTCATTTTAAGAATATTTGTTTTTTCACTAGATCAGGGAATGTATTTGTCTTTTAGTCATTTTGTTTTTTGTGTCTCCTCTCTTTTTGATAATATCAAAGGGGGAGAACGTATTGTTGAATTTTTGTATTGTTTCGTG
>NW_021528838.1:0-218 GCF_001605985.2 Dendrobium catenatum | reverse complement strand
TGGTGCATTCAATTTTGTTTAGATGAAAGAGGTGAATGCATTCTTTAGAATGTGTCATTCTGTTTGACTATGTTGCTTTTTTTTTTAATTTAGGGTTTAATACTCTGCTCATATTTCTAATTTAAATTAATCATCATGCTCCTTTTTATAAATAAAAAAATCCTAAAAAATGTAATTTTAACTATATAATAAAATCTATGAATTTTACAAGATTTAAA
>NW_021528837.1:0-228 GCF_001605985.2 Dendrobium catenatum | reverse complement strand
TTTACCTCAAACTATATTCAGCATTTTCTTTCAAACAATTAGAACATTTTGCAATACCATTAATAATAAAAACTTTTGATTTACATGTATTGCATGAATTGTACCATAGATTCCCTTCTTGATTAAGTCCTTTTATTACTACTCTTATAGAGTAGTACTTTACCTGAAATGCATAAAAATAATAATTTATCAAAATGAAATCAAAATAATAATTGAAAATATTTATTA
>NW_021528836.1:0-468 GCF_001605985.2 Dendrobium catenatum | reverse complement strand
ATAAGATCTTGCTTATTATTGTGCTCTCAAAATTAAGGGTGCAAATTCATTATGAAATTCATCTTCGCATGGATTGTATCACATCAATAATATATATATAGTACTAAAAAAATGTGTGAATTTCCCTTGCCGCAATCTCGTGGCCTCTTGTCATTGCTCGCAACGCGCAAGGTACAACCTGCAACCTCAAAATTACATACACGTTAGTACTATTCCAATGCAATGGAAAATTTTGTAAATTAAGGGCTCGTACCCACTTCCATTGAGGTGGGGGAAATTATGTACATTCTGTCATGCAAATGATGAATGCCAATGTACGTTTTTTTAAGTGCAATGAATTAGAAGACCTGCCTATAACAATGTATCACAACAATGATCATGCACATTTTTTAAGTTGGCTATCTTTTTGAATTAGAAGACCTGCCAAATGAAAAATGCACTATGCAACGCACAAAAAATCATGCATGT
>NW_021528835.1:0-207 GCF_001605985.2 Dendrobium catenatum | reverse complement strand
CCGGTGCGGCAGAGTAGCCGGGTCCTTTGACACCAAATAGATCTTCTTCTTCTGTGAACTTCTCTCAAGACAAGCCTTGAATCCGACAGTACTAAGGTGTAAGCTCGTCGGAGCAACTGTGTGGAATACCACTCCACACTCTCTTGAGTCCCCCTCCAAGGATCTTCTCTCTCTCTCAAACTCCACCCTTTCCTCACTCTCTTTCAA
>NW_021528834.1:0-244 GCF_001605985.2 Dendrobium catenatum | reverse complement strand
CGGCGGCCCATTTCGTGAAGAAGACAACTACTGCTCTGGCCCATTTCGTGAAGAAGACATAGATCTTCCTCACTGAAAACTTCCCTAGCTTCACCCTAAATTCACACCGACATTTTCAGCACTTGAAGATACACTCCTGCCAACATCTTTTCTCTTCTTAATCGGTGGGCTTGCACTCTTCTTTACTTAATCCAAAGTGCTTGAAGGCTTGATACTTTCATCGATCTTTCTATTCTTAGAAATA
>NW_021528833.1:0-241 GCF_001605985.2 Dendrobium catenatum | reverse complement strand
TATCAATATTTAAAGTCTTTCGAGTACTTTCAATAATGACAAAATTTTGACATTCGTATGAGGTTTTGATAAACAACAAAGGAAATAATTCACTCAGAACATTTTTTTAGAAGCATTTCATCAAACAATCGATGCACGATAATATAAAGCTAAATAAATAAGATGATGTGGAAATCAAATTTCTACGATGCTGCGATGCTTACATGTAGAGCACATGAAATTAATAGGCAATATTTGAGAA
>NW_021528832.1:0-1721 GCF_001605985.2 Dendrobium catenatum | reverse complement strand
CATCAAGTAATTTCATGTGGTTGTTATCAATTAAAGCTTGATCATTCCTAAGGATTTTATGTTCCTTTTTAAGATCTTCCAATTCCAAACAAAAGCTAGCATGCAATTTCTTTGTCTTCCTATATTCTTCATGCATGTGTTCAGAAACTTCAAAAAGTTCATCATATCTCTTCTTGATCTGAATGATCAAGTATGTCGGCCATTAAGCACAAATTAGTGACTTCCTCTTTTTTTTTTGTCTCCGATGAATCTGAAGCTGAGTCCGGCCAAAAATCTCTTTGGAACTTCTTTTTGCCCTTTTTCACAAATGGTTTCTCCTCTATTTTCTCCTTTCTAGGATTTGCTTTGAGTAATGGGCATTCAGTCTTTATATGTCCAGGTTTCCTGCATTCATAGTAAATAACTTCATTTTAAAATTTTGCATTTCTATTGAACTTACCTCTATTCCGTTGTTGGCGTCTCTTTTTCTTCTTCTTCAAAAAGTTTCTGAATTATCTAGTCATTAAAGTAATGTCATCTTCATCCTCAGGTTGTAAATTTTCATTTTCAGACTCTTTCACATTCAATGCTATATTCTTCTCCCTTCGTGGTTCACCTGCATCAATCTTAGTTAATTCTAAATTGCATTAGTTAATTGCAGGAAACCTGGACATATTGCATCAATCTTAGTTAATTCTAAATTGCATCAATCTTAGTTAATTCTAAATTGCATCAATCTTAGTTAATTCTAAATTTTAAACTCCTTGCTCGTAAGTAATTAGCGATCCAAGAAGATTGTCAATGGAATATATGTTTAGATCTTTAGACTTTGTAATTGCAGTAATTTTAGCATTATAAGTAGTAGGCAAGCAACGCAAAATTTTATTAACCATTTTAGCATTAGTTAATTCTCTACCTAAAGCATGCAAAGAGGTGACAATTTGTGTGAATCTTGTATACATTTCAGAAATTGATTCATTTGGTTTCATGTGAAACAGTTCATAATCATGCAACAAGATATTAAGTCTAAATTGCTTAACCTCATTAGTCCCCTCATATGTTATACAAAGTCTATCACATATGTTCTTTCCACTTTTGCAAGTAGAAACCCGTATGTAATCTTCTGATTTTAAAGCACAAAAGAAACTATTCAAGCATTTAGCATTAAGTTGTGCTAAGTCACATTCTTCTACAGTCCAATCAATAATAGGTGTTTCAACTCTTACTCCATCAACTAATCTAGTTAGTTTTGTATACCCTTCCTGAACTAAAATCTATATGAGATAATCAATTGACTGTAAAAATGTAGACATGCGTGTTTTCCAAAAATCAAAAGGAATGTTTTCAAACAGTGGAGGTCTAGTAATATAATAACCCTCAGGTATATTTTTTTTTTCCAAATGTAGCCATCTATGTTAATCAAAAAAGTAGTCTAATCTTATGATTTTGAAACAAAGCTCTGATACCACTTGTTGGTAGTTGTTCAAAAAGAATTTGGATGTTAAGCCTAATTAAATATCCCAAGGCTAACCAAGAGGGGGAGTGAATTGGCAATTAAAAAATTTTAACCCTCTTTGAAAATTTAATGGAAACAAACTTTAGTTTGTGAATTTTTCTAGAAAACTTTTTCAACCACAATGTTTTAAACACAAAAAGTAAATAAGCAGCGAAAAATAAATAACACCAGATTTATAGTGGTTAGGTCAAAACCAGACCTACATCCACTCCTAAGAGGCACCCTC
>NW_021528831.1:0-901 GCF_001605985.2 Dendrobium catenatum | reverse complement strand
TCATAAATTAGGGATCTGGATTACAATAATCACCCTATTTTTTATGATGGCAAACAATATTGGTTAATAAGTAAGATAAAAATTCATTTCTACTAAGCTCCCCTCACTAGGTGGTAGATTTAAAAATTAGGTGTTGCACTTTTTTTTTAATGAAAGATAGAAAGAAAATAAAATAGCAAAAAATAAAAAGTAAATATGTGAATCCATTAAAATAAAATATACAACCAAACATATTTTCTCTCCCCTTTTGACATCACCAAAAGAGGAGGAAGAATACAAAAATGAACATTATAAGAAGTAAAAATAATAAAACACAATAAACAAACACTAAAAATAAGGAAAATCCTGATCAGGTGGTGGTGATTGTTGTTCAAAGTATTTATGAATAGAGATGAATTGATCTTCAATTTAGAAAAACTTTTCACCAAACCATCTCATGTCTTTATTATGTTGTTATTGTTATTATTGAATATGATAGTCCAGTCGGGTTTCCAATCAAACGACCTGCTGAATGATGTCATCATGAGGGTAGGTAAGTTAAGTAGGTGTAGGTGGTAGTATTATTGATATTATCTACCTCATGACCTATTTTGGATATTTTGATGATAACAAATATATACTTGTATGTTCTAATTTGTGTGATAAGTATTTTAGGTGTAATGATGAGCATAGTAACTACTTATGTGATTTATATTGCACAACTCAAGTTCAATCAAATATTGAGATTAAGATGGACGAAGATGGACAACTTGAAGGACTTTATATTATCGTAGGAGTATATTAGTAGTCCAATAATATTTACTTGTATGATTTGATTTACTCACAATCTAAATATATATTAATTATATATTAATCTTAATATAGAAATCTATAATATTTCTTTATTAAATAATTATATAAC
>NW_021528830.1:0-306 GCF_001605985.2 Dendrobium catenatum | reverse complement strand
ACAAGACTCAGACTACAAAGGACACAGAACTGAACTTTCATATTGAGCTCATGAACCTGATTTAAATTGATCCTGAAAGGGCTTGAACTTAAGCCTAGTTTGAGCATCATCGCCCTCTCACATTCAACGCCAGTCAAAGCTAACACCCGAGATTGGTGAAGGGTGGAAATGGAAAAATTGACGACGACTCCCCTACGAGTACTCCCAAGAGCTCGTAGTGGCTGCAACGGGTCCCTCCAATTAGGCACAAGCCACTTATGGATAACAATAGTGAGAACCTCATAGGCACAACGAATCACTATGGAC
>NW_021528829.1:0-1661 GCF_001605985.2 Dendrobium catenatum | reverse complement strand
TGGAATTATGGAGGTGCGAAGGACATGTTGGATTGTCTTAGCTTCTTTGACTAAAGAGCTAATCCCTTCAACATGAAAGGGTGTGTTGGTTTGGCAAAGGAAGTGGTTTGCCGTGGACCAATCAAAATTCGGATCAGTAATGATTATGTGCAGCTTATCCCCGGTGGTGGATAGCTGTAAAAGCTCATCACAGTCCTGATATGTGATCTCGACTGGGTGTCGATTCACATAGGAGGTCAGGGCTGTGAAGGTAGAATTTATGCGAAGATTTGCATAAAATTCTAGGAGGAGTTTAGAAGAAAAAGGGTAGCGAGGGTGAGTATGAAACAAAGAGAGGTGTGGGTAAAGAGATCCATTACCGGATACGAGAGATATGTAGGATTGATTGTTCGGGAGAGGGTAATGCCACACTCTTTGTAGCGACAGTAGGCAGCCTGATCCTCTGCCTCCCTGAATCGAGGGTCCAGAGTGGCCCTCGAGGAACTCCCAGAAGCCTGTCGAGCTC
Organism: Dendrobium catenatum; assembly: GCF_001605985.2. Lineage (NCBI taxonomy): Eukaryota > Viridiplantae > Streptophyta > Magnoliopsida > Asparagales > Orchidaceae > Dendrobium > Dendrobium catenatum. The sequence continues at coordinate 1,156 of NW_021528829.1, read as the reverse complement.
GTTTCCCACCAGCCATAGTAAGGGATTAGCAAGGAGACGCAAGAGGAGAAGGGATGAAGTGGAAGCCATGGATTGATCGGCCAGAATTTAAAGAAACGGCCATATCGTCCAGGCCGATCACAGAATCATCCAGGTCGATATTGTTCAATAATTGCGTGCAGGCCGATTGGTCAAAAAGGCAGTTCGATTGTTCGGGCCAATCTGATATTGGCCAGGATGATTAGACACAGGCGATTGTCCCGAGGAGACAATTCAGATGACCGTTGAAAAAGCAGATCGTCCGGGCCGATTAGGTGTATCATCCAGAACGATGCACAATAATTGATGGTACCGGCCAAAGTTAAAATGTTTTAAATCTGTGCCATGTGTATCGTCCAGGATGAACAGTGGCTCGGCCAGGACGATTGTCCAATAATGGATCTTCTGGGGCCGATTTTAAGGATTTAAACGTGCTGACACGTGGATTATCCAGGACGATCCAGTGTATCGGCCAGGACGATGCACATAAAATGCATCGGCCAGACGAAATATTCTATCGGCCAGGACTATCATCATGATTGAAATAGAGTTTGATTAGATCGTCCAGGATGATATGGTATCGTCCAGGACGATATGGTATCGTCCAGGACGATGTGTTACAGTAAGCACAGAAAAGGTCAGCAGATGGAATTTGAAGAGATTTTGTCTAATCGTCCAGGACGATACATGTATCGGCCAGGACGATGTGACTAGAATTTGAAACTAAGAAAAAGATTGTGATGATCAAGGCCCTCAAAAATAAAACAAAATAAAATTAGACAAAAACACAGTAATAGAAAACTAAAACACAAGGAAAATAAAAAAAATGAATATTTTTGAATTTTAATTTTCCTATTTTTTTTTTGTTTTATGGAGGCATCATATGAGAAGTTCTCAAACAATTAAACTTCAGAGTTTGACAAGATCAAGGAGTTTAGCCAATCCTAATCAGACAAAGGTACAATATCCGATTATGTTAACCCTTGATCAGACGTTCTTTATGGTACAGCTTTTCTTTTGAAAAACAAAAATGCTTAACTCAGAATAAACCTTAATTGGGCAAAAAGAAAATTCAATCAAAACTTGTTTACTAAGAAAAAATCTCATAAATAATAAAACAAAGTAATTTTTCTCAATC
>NW_021528828.1:0-256 GCF_001605985.2 Dendrobium catenatum | reverse complement strand
TTGACCGATCGTACATACGAAAATAATTTCGTACAGACGATCTAAAAGTAACTCGTTTAAATGTCTCTTGAAAATCGTCCCCTATACTGAAACGACATCTGTTCATCTGGACGAACTAAAAATTCATACAGATGAAATCCATATTTAAAACTGTCTTATCCACTCAACCGCTGCATTCAATCATCTCGACGTTTGAGAGAAGAAAAAAAATTTCGTCCTGGACGATTGTAATATCGTACAGACGATCTAATTAAAA
>NW_021528827.1:0-304 GCF_001605985.2 Dendrobium catenatum | reverse complement strand
TGCCTTTTGGGGTAATCAATGCGCCTGCTATTTTCATAGATCTGATGAACCGAGTGTTCAGGGAGTATTTGGATCAGTTTGTGATTGTCTTCATTGACGATATTCTGATATATTCTGCTTCTGAGGATGATCATGCCAGACATTTGAGGATTGTATTGGAGACTTTGAGGCTGCATCAGCTGTCTGTCAAGTTCTCCAAGTGTGAATTTTGGCTGAATAGCATTTCTTTTCTGGGGCATGTGGTGAGCGGAGAAGGTATTTCTGTTGATCTCCAGAAGATTCAGGCAGTTGCTGATTGGCCAAG
>NW_021528826.1:0-1411 GCF_001605985.2 Dendrobium catenatum | reverse complement strand
TCTCAAACTCCACCCTTTCCTCACTCCCTTTCAAGCTCTCACTTCAAGTCTCCCTCACAAGAACGAAGCAACAATGGCTGCCAAAGACACTTTACAAAGTGTCATGTCAAAGATTAAATAGAAGCTCTCTAAACGAGCTCATTAATGCAAGTTGCCGACATTATCGTCCAGGACGATAGGCATATCGTCCTTGGCCAATCAGTACAAATTCAGCTCAACAGCCCGGGACGATTTGGGACGATCAGAAGAAAATTGGTTACATCGTCCTGGCCAATATTACGATCGTCCAGGCCGATTAGTTTAAAACTGATTTCAATCGTCCAGAGCATCGCCCTGAATAGAGCTGTCCGATATAAATCGTCCAGGACATCGTTCCGGCCGATCCTACGATCGTCCCGGACGATGTGATCGTTTCAATCAACCATTAATGCTTTCTAAATATACCAGATCAATTTAGGCATAATTGAGTTAGATCGTCCTAGACGATAGGAATATCGTCCTTGCCGATTTCCTAAAACAAAGAATACCTAAACTGATTATGGCAGCTGATTCTTTCTGAATTGAGACTATCGTCCGGGCCGATACAGGTATCGTCCAGACCGATCAGTTTATGACGGCTGCCTTAATGAGGATGCTTTAATTAGGGTTTCTATTTTTAGACAAATCGTCCCGGACGATGTTACCAAAAATAGAAATCTTTAAAGGAACAACATAGAACCTTCTAAGTTACAAATCATCCGGTGCCTCACCAAATACAACAGACTCAATAAATGAAAAAGAGTACAAACTGACTCAGACCTAGTCTACCCAATCTTGAGCTGATTCCAAATTGTAGTCCAATCGTGTGCACCTAAAATGTCAGTACATAAGGCAGTCGTAGAGGAACAAGAATGTTTGTTATCAGGAAAATCATAAACCATTGATCTGAAACACCTATATATGATCAGCCTTACACTCCCAAATTTCTTCCATGATATGAAATCATTAAACAACTTGTATTGAGCTTGTAAAGCCCAACATGTCAGTAGAAGCCTACTATCAAAGTCAAAGCATGAAAAAATAAATAATATGCATGAAATCTTCAATTCATAACGGTAGCAATCAATATGATCATACCTATTATCATCCAATCTCCTACAATATTAGAGTGTAGAGTACGTAGCCAGATTTGGAGTTCAACATAATTGGATGAAAAAGGTATCTTTTAGATATTACCCTACTAGAGCACTTGAGTACTAATTTAATAAGTCATAATCTAGATTTTATGCATATTGATAAAAATGTATTCGATAACATTTTCAACACAGTGATGCATGTAAAAGACAAAACAAAAGATAATTTGAAGGCAAAAATAGATCTTAGATAGTATTGCATGAGATTTTTTTTTTAACTAAGACTAAGTGCTAATGAA
>NW_021528825.1:0-273 GCF_001605985.2 Dendrobium catenatum | reverse complement strand
AAAATATTTCTTTCCTCTCTATTCTTTCTTCCTGTCTTCGTCTTCCACGCCTGTTACATTTCTTTAAACTCATTTGGAGTCAGAGCGTATCATTTTGTAGCGTTGATAAATTTATCTCATCAAAACGATCAATTTAACTATAAATTTGCTGATTTCAATTTTCATATGATCTTGAATTTAAGTGAAATAGTGATCATCACGAAAAGGTATAACAACTAAGGTGTCAAAAATTAACAAAGAACTTTTAATTTATAAAAATAAAATACACCTTTA
>NW_021528824.1:0-233 GCF_001605985.2 Dendrobium catenatum | reverse complement strand
GGTATGCAGCTGTAATACACAACAAAAGAGTGTCATGGTGTGGTCTGATTCGCCTCCAGACAGTGTTCGTATGCACAGAATAATTTCACTACGAGTCAAATTCTTATATTAATCTAATAAATAAATGTCTTTTTTAACATATTTTAATCAAGTCTTTTTAGGCCTATATCTATCTTTCTTAAATATAAGTTAAATCTAATACATTTACTCTCCTAACTAAATCATCAAAAAAT
>NW_021528823.1:0-395 GCF_001605985.2 Dendrobium catenatum | reverse complement strand
TGTACATATAAATATAAATATTTATATGTTAAATATGTAAATATATAAAAATTTTATGATAAGCAAATTGGGGCATTTTGCGGAGGTGGCCTTAGCAAAATCGAGAGAATACAATGTACTTTTGTTTAAATAGGGTGATTGGATCAGCTAATTTGTTTGTTTGTTTGTTTGTTTTTTTTTAAATTCTTTCTTATTAACAATGTGCCGGATTTCCTTTTGTTACAAATAGTAGGGCGATCCATTAAGAGTATCTCCAATAGAATGGCAAATAATTGTTTGCAGTTCTTCGGTCGCTCCAACCGAGCGGCAATTCTTACGCAATTGCTTCATGGATGAACAGTGCGACACCAATATTGGCGCTGCACTGTTCATTTTCACCATTTTTGGTCTCTACT
>NW_021528822.1:0-205 GCF_001605985.2 Dendrobium catenatum | reverse complement strand
TGAGTATCCACCTGCTGCCACCTCCAAATACTCACGTATATTAAGATTATTTATTTAATAATTTTTTTCACTACATAAAAAAATGCAAAAATAAGTTTCTCAATAAATATTATTTATCTTTTCAAAATATTTTTTTATTAAATATTGATCATGTTTTAATCCTAACATACAATGTTGAAGAAATTGCAAAGTGTTTTAAGAAAAA
>NW_021528821.1:0-936 GCF_001605985.2 Dendrobium catenatum | reverse complement strand
GGTTGCGTCGAGTTCTCTTTAGAATCTAGTCGTGATATTCAAGACGAATCACATAATTCGAAGTCTGAACACCGTTATGGAACTTTATTTTCATCCTTCGGGGTGATATACTTTTCCAAACGAGTGGATTCGACTTATAGAATTAGGATTCAATCTCAATTCTAAAATTCCCAAAGAAAACTAATATTTTTTAAAACCTATTTTCAAAATTCCACCAACAAAAAAATGGCACGCCCGGTGGGACAGATCTCTCTCTACATCTTTAATAGGAATAAAATTTTATTTCATCGGTAGTCTTAACTACCTTCCTTCCGTTGGTCCCTCAATCCATTTCTTCCTTGGGGGAGTGTGGCCAACCTCTAAATAACAATTTTAAAACAATAAAAGAGAGGTTCTACCTCCAAAATTTTGTCATTTTTTAATTTGATCGTCCTGATTTTGACCTTCTACCCTGAGATTTCCTATGAGGCGACAGTGTCAAATCAGGTCCCCAAATATTCTTTTAAATTTTTTATTAACAAATGTCACATTCGATATATCTTTTCTTTTCAAATTGAAAGGAGTTTAAAATTTTTTGACCTTAAGAAAATTTTGAAGTATTTTAGTCTTAACCCCTTTACTCTCTTTGAACTTTTAGGAATAAGGAGGGTTAGACTATTTACTTCACTTGGGTTTTCTTATAATTCCATAAGCCTTCGGGCAAGGGGAAACTCTGTCCATTGTGTTTTGGATTCCATAGAAAAACCCCATCTTAGGTCATTTGAAACTTAAATTTCCTTTCAAAATGTGGAGAGAAAGATAATAATAAGTTTTCTCCAAATTTCAAACCTACATATGTTATCCCACACAATCATCTTATGGAATAGCATATGTTGACCTTTTGACAAAATTTTCCTTTTGGCATGTATCTAGTCTCTTTATCTTCCTAACGTGTGT
>NW_021528820.1:0-253 GCF_001605985.2 Dendrobium catenatum | reverse complement strand
ACAGAAATTTATTTTTAGGTACTTACTGCACATGGAACTGCAGAAAAGATTCACCAGACCAGCTCAAAGGAACAAGAAAATTATTGATGTACTTTGTGAAAGATAAAAAATAACAAATTGTAATCAATGTTTATGCAAAGCAAGCTAAAGTAGCTCCTAAGGATTTAAGGGAGTAAAAGCTAAATTCAAAATATGTGAAAAGCCACTAGATTTAAGGTAATACCTGATTAAGCATCCATTTGAAGCCAACAGC
>NW_021528819.1:0-256 GCF_001605985.2 Dendrobium catenatum | reverse complement strand
ATCAATGATCAATAATCAAGTAGTATCCATGATCAAATGAAATCAATGAAGCCGTACGATACAGTAAATCCGTGATTCCATGCACATCAGGAAATCCATACGATGCAATCATTCCATGGTCTTACTAGACAAGCACAAACGCTGGCTATGTTGCTGTTGTAGAATCCGTATTGCTGTTGTAGATGTCTATACGTTGGCTCCATTAATAAGAGTCGTCACTCTTTTGCCCGTCGGCCGCCCGTCGGCGTATAAAACT
>NW_021528818.1:0-2808 GCF_001605985.2 Dendrobium catenatum | reverse complement strand
CAGCCGGTGTATTCTCCACAGAGGGGTCCCCAAATAAATGAGTTCCACAGCCATTGTTCCCCGGTGTCTCCCCTTCCGCCTTAGCCAACTTCATCCGGGCTCTCCTGCAAAGAGTATTGTAAGGTTTCCAAGCCTTGGCCTTAGAGTCCGAGAATCTCAACACTCTAGGAACCACCGGCCCCTCAAGAGAGTCCCTGGAGTAGCTCTGCCTCACGTGCACCTTCTGTCTCTACTATCATCCGAATTGGCTGGAGCATCACAAAGAGGAAGCACATGATCTTCCTTCTCCTGATCCAAGCCTTGGCCCTCTACCAAATTATTCACTTCCATCATTTGTTCCACTGGCAAAACCTTCTCTTCATCAGGCGATTGTTTCGTAAATTCAGGGAAAACCCTGCCATCTTCCAGAGGGGCCCTGTTGGGCCTAATCCCCCCACTAGAGGTCGTCGACATTTCAACCGTCATTCCAACCACCGGTGTATTACTGTTGATCACAGCGAGCTTAGAAGCCTCGGTAGTTGGTTTATCCAAGTTCAAATCTCCTGCATCTGTCCCCAAGGATGGGGCATCCACCGTATCCAGCTCCTTGGCCGCCACTCTCCAAACCGAATTGGTTCCCGAGTTTCCAACCGGCATTGCCTGTCCCTTGTCGCTATTGTTTGGTTGCTCTCCAGCCTTGGCCGGTCGAGATCTCCTTCTTCTCGTCACAATGGTCCATTCCCCACAATCATCCCCACTATTTGTGGTTCCATCCCTCGAAGAACTAGGACCGTGATCAGGGCTGTCAGCTCCGTCCCTGCCCAGAAAACTGGCCTTCTCAGAGCCCGTGTTCACCGGATCGGACCTATGTGGTCTCGAATTGAGTACATTAGCCTCCGGCTTTTGCACCCTACACACCTCAGCCTTATGACCAACCTTCCAGCACCCAAGACAAATCGCTGGAATTCCTTCATACTCAATGGGTTGGAAAAATTTCCCATTCAAGCCTTGAGCCCAGACTCCTTTCGGCAAACTTTTCGACAAATCCAAACGGACACAAACACGTGCAAAAGCGCATCTATTCCATTGTTCCGTCTGCTCATCCATAAACAAAGGTTCCCCCACACCGGATGCCAACCTCGCCAAGTTCGCTTCATCCCAATATTCAAGAGGTAGATCCGGTAGTCTGAGCCAAACCGGCGATGTGAACTTCCTTGCCGTTTTCGAGGAAAGACCCGCAGTCCATTTCTCCACTCCAATAATCTGCCCAGCCACATACCATGGCCCACCAATCAAAATGCTGCCCCTAGCCTCCACATCCTCAAACCAACACAGGAAGTAATCGGATCCCATAGGAGTAATCTGCGTTAAGCCGAAATGTCCCCACTTCCATTGTAATTCATTCTGGACAACCCAGAATGGCACCCGTCTGCCCAGCAAACTGCCAACCAAAGCGCGCCGGAGTTTGTGAACATTGCCCCTGGCTCTCGATAAATCAAGCTGGACCAATCCGTTTTCCAACAGAAATTCTTGCCCACGTCCCTCTAGGCTGAGAGCAACTGGCACCGATTTCTTCCAAGCATTTGTGTTGCGCCTGCCATCACTTCCAACCTTCTGTGTATTCCCCGACCAAGCACCACCCTGTTTCAAAGCCGTTTGTACAGGAGGGGCATTTCCACAAACATCTTGTGTGCTGCTCTGTGAACCACTCACCCCGCCCACAGACGCTGCCTGGACCCCCCCAGAGACAAAGCTCGTAGTAACGGGTTCTCTGTTATCCACACCATTGCCATTCGATCCCTCATTAGGGCCATAATCAGTCATCTCCACAGCCATGGCGACATCACGTGGCAGCGCATCCAGCTCCAACATCCTATCGCCCGCCATGAACTGCAGAGAGGATGGCTGCTTGTCGCTCTCAAAAATGGGATTGTCCATCATGGAGTTGAGATCCATGCTGACCCTGGGTGACAAAGAGCCCAGCCCTTCATTCCGCAACATGCCCCATTGGACCTCCTCCATAGCCGTTGCCTCAAGAGTTCCCGTGTCCAGCCCCGAAGTCTTGGCTGGAACATCCACATTAGTCTTAAGATCTTGCAAGAAGTCCTCCACCTCCCGGCCTCCCAGTATGTCCATTGTAATAGGTTCAGCCTCCTCTATACGTACCTTAGTCTCAGGCTTCAAATCCACCTCCATCCTATTTGCAGAGACAGCATCGCAGTCCCTCCCCTGTCCCAGAGATCTTGAGTCCTCCGGGTTAAGCAACTCAGACCTTTCCAACGAACCAACCCGATGTCTTGAAGCATCCTTCAGCACCTCCACAGTCTTCCCCTTCCGACCTGCATTCAATGATGAGCTCACTGAGCCGTCCGTTTTCCCCCCTCCAACCTTGACCGGGGACCGAGTGTAGACCTGCTTCCTTCGCTCCGATCCCACAACCTCCGCACCACTCGAGCCCACCGCCAAGAGTCTCCGGTCCTTACTAGCACCCCCACCAGATCCCGAGCCACCGACCCCTCCAACATTCCCCTCGACCGACTTACTCCCATCTCGCCTACCAGCTCGAACCTCCGAACCACCCTTACATCCCCCTAACTCCCTAACACTACCGCTTCTCGACGAGTAACGTGGGGGTGACCCCCCACCATTCCCACCGAGCGACGAAGAGGAAAACGGCGGCAAACCGTGCCCTAGGAAAGAGGAGAGAGAGAGAGCAATGTGGGAGGGAGAGAGGGAGAGAGAGATGGAGAAGAGAGAGAGTGGGAGAGGGAGAGAGAGAGGGAGTCGAGTGAGAGATAGAGAGAGGAAGAGAGAGAGCAAGGGAGAGAG
>NW_021528817.1:0-291 GCF_001605985.2 Dendrobium catenatum | reverse complement strand
AAAAATGAATCCACAACATTGAAATTGAATAACAGTCAGCCTCACCAACCAACCCAGCAAACCAGCAACAATACAGCCAACCAGCATCCTTGGGCTTCTTGAAGCACCCAACAACAACACAGCAAACCCAGCTACCCAGCTACCCAGCAACAAAAGTAACCCAGGTACCCTGCAACCAAAGTAACAACACAGCAAACCCAGCAAACCCAGCTACCTAAGACATCTGCCAGAAATAAACAAGACAGCAACCAACCCAACAAACCAAGTCATCTTCCCAGAAAAACCAAGACA
>NW_021528816.1:0-208 GCF_001605985.2 Dendrobium catenatum | reverse complement strand
AGGAAACTTGCTCTACATAGAGGATCGAGCTTAAATTTATCATATGTAGAGGAAACTTGCTCTACATAGAGGATCGAGCTTGAATTGATCATATGTAGAGGAAACTTGCTCTACATAGAGGATCGAGCTTGAATTTTAAAATTTGAGATTTGAATGATTTTTTTTTTTTTTAAATTTGAACTGATTTGATTTTGAATTGAATGTGTTT
>NW_021528815.1:0-260 GCF_001605985.2 Dendrobium catenatum | reverse complement strand
TAAAAACCCTTGTAATAAAGACTAAATAATATATTGAGGGGGACAAATCACCTAAAGAATTATATAATAAGAATTTTTTTTTATTTTTTTAGGGGTGAGGGTGGCAATTGCCCCCTTGCCTCCCGGCCTTAAGATGGATTCTCCCTTGACGACGCATATATTATTATGATGTTTGACATATGATGATAAGTAGAACATTTCAAAAAATGTGTGGAAGAAGACAAAAAAAAAAGTACTGAAAAAATGGAGCAATATAACTC
>NW_021528814.1:0-366 GCF_001605985.2 Dendrobium catenatum | reverse complement strand
TGTTTTGTTATCATTCGTTTTTTAAATTATATATTAATTAAAATAAACAATTTTAAATTTGATTTTTTTATAAAAAAAGATTTTATAAACTCATGTTGTCCCTATTTTTTTTTTAGCATTTTAGTAACTTTATTTATTTTAATTTTTTTAATCAATAAAATTAGAAAATAAGTATAGCGGTTAGTGAGTTATATGTTTTGAACAGAAAAAAAAAAAACCGGGCATTTTCAAAAATAAAATCCGATCGTTACTGTAGATACAGAGATTTTTTAAAATAAAATCCGAGCGAGATTTTTTTTAAAATAAAATCCCCATATTTCCAAAGATAAGATCTCGATATTTCCATAAATAACACTTTCTTCTAAA
>NW_021528813.1:0-205 GCF_001605985.2 Dendrobium catenatum | reverse complement strand
AATGATCACTTAAAAGATCTCAGAATCGTATTTGAAATAATCAGAAAGTTTGATCTAAAGATGAATCCTCTCAAATGTGCTTTGGGGTTTCCTCCGGCAAATTCCTGGGGTATGTTGTTCGTCATCGAGGAATAGAGATCGATTCCAACAAAATTAAGGCAATCACGGAGATGCCACCACCAAGGAACCTTCTACAGCTTCGCTC
>NW_021528812.1:0-1062 GCF_001605985.2 Dendrobium catenatum | reverse complement strand
TATCCAAAAATTTGTTTAAGTTCATGTCTTTTTCAGAAAAAATTTTGATAACCTCCCGATGTCTCCCCTGTTTATGAGAAATTTTAGGAGTCTGGGCCTCTCGCCAAACAAGAGAAAAGCATGCACAGTTAGTGTCGTGGGACACCGCGGCGGTAGTTTTCATCCCCCACCACGCCAGAGAAAGGCGTACAAGGGTTTGTAGGCATCTGCAAGAAAAATGCAATTTTTTCTCGCGTACGGGTACTTATATTTTTGCCCCGTCGTGCTATGAAAAGCACGCATAAGACTCATCTACCTCGTTATAAGTGTCACACCCCCTCCCACCATGCTAGAGAAAAGCGTGCATAGAGGGTCCCTCAGCACATCACAAACACCAAAAATAGAACTTTAGGAGATTATCTGCATCGTCGCTAGCATCACAACGAATTTCCTCCCACCACGCTAGAGAAAAGCAAGCATTGGTGGTTGTTCGTCACGTTGCAAGTGTCGAAACGGGCTTTTTCAAATTTGCAAAATTCCCTTTTTTCTTTTTTTTTCTTTTTTGAATGCTCTCTTTCTCCTTTTCTCTTTTTTTTTCTTTTTTTTAATCTTTTCTCTTTTTTTTTCTTTTATCCAAGAGCATGATTTAGAAACATTTATTGAGCACAATTTAAACATCTATTGAGCTATCTCCTCCGCGGGAATACAAGCATGCTATCATCTTGAAGGAAGTAGTTTCACCTCTCAGTGTTCATCCATATCGTCATCCTTAAATTCAGAAGGATGAGATCGAAAGATTGATTAAGGAGCTACTGGAGGCAAGGATTATTTAACCCAGTATCAATCCATTTTTCAGTCCAGTGCTATTAATCAAGTGTTCCAACAGCAATTTCCTTTGTTCCACCTTGAGGACAAGGTGGCACTTTGGAAGGTAAGTATTATTAGACCAGTCCACACGGGACCAGCTCAGGCAGAGAGCAGGCGGAACTCTCCGCCTGTCATGTAGGTCAATCGGGCCACCAAATTTAAGGGAACTTCTTTGGAAAGATTTGTGAAGGAATAGGGAGGGAAATTTGAATGTAG
>NW_021528811.1:0-227 GCF_001605985.2 Dendrobium catenatum | reverse complement strand
CCCCTATAGTTAATTACCCCTCCCGGTCACGAGAGATAACTTTCGATTAAGGCTAGTCGTCAATCAGATACGTATAAGTACGTGTTATCTGGCAAATAGTAGCAACAATGAATTTGGATATATTTGGAAGTTTGGATGTGGGAATTTACAAAGATTTGAAAAGTTTGATATTTAAAATAGAAAATTTCATCATCTAACACTTAAAGCGGATGGTGGGGGAATGGATG
>NW_021528810.1:0-254 GCF_001605985.2 Dendrobium catenatum | reverse complement strand
CCTGAATAGTGTCGGGTCAGTTTCGGGTTTGACTCAAACCCGACCTGTGACTCAAAATTGACACCCCTAGATTTACAGGATTTTATTGAATAAGCTCGTGAACGAAGACAGACTTACGAGTCGGATCAGGTTGACCAAAACCTGGCCCGCTTCGGGTTCAAAAAACTGACCGGTTTAAAAAGAAAAAGGAGGGGTTCGAGTTTGGTCGAAAAGTGACGAATCTGTTTTAAGTTATACTTGAATCAGACCCTTGA
>NW_021528809.1:0-281 GCF_001605985.2 Dendrobium catenatum | reverse complement strand
CCAATGATTGGATCAGATGTTAATAGTCAAACAATCAGGATGACAGATATTGATGGTGGTCTTCGACAACAATTATCGAGAAATACCACATAGTTCTGCAAATTTCTTAACTTTCAAACCCCTGACCTCCGTGAATGGATCTGCCATGCAACAAACAATGATCGTAGTTCGCAGGAGAAGCGTACGTTAATTTAGTCGATAGAATTTATTAAAAAAAAATCCAAAAATTAAAATTTAATTTGCATTAATCATGTGGCTTACAAATCTAAGAAGGAAAGAAA
>NW_021528808.1:0-264 GCF_001605985.2 Dendrobium catenatum | reverse complement strand
ACTTGAATGTTCTCATATTTGGGCAATTTCCAAATACGCTGCAAACGTATTGTGGGCCGCTGGCCACCAACCGCCGCCACCATTAGTTGCTGCCATCTGCCACCCTCCACTACTGGCCTCCATTGCCGCTCTCCGCCACCGCCATTGACCATCGGCCACCCACCAAAGCAACCATCGGTTGCTGCTCTCCGTAACAATCCACCACCGGCCACAGCCTTTTGCACTTTACATTTTTTTTTTTTACTTCGAACCAAAAAAAAAAAA
>NW_021528807.1:0-232 GCF_001605985.2 Dendrobium catenatum | reverse complement strand
GGAAGTAATTTCTTTGACCAAAGAATTCACAGTGGAGGAAATTGATTTTGTCATCCAAAATCTGGGTAAAAACATAGCTCCGGGTAGTGATGGGGTCACATACTCCTTCATCAAATTTTACTAGAAGATTATAAAGGAAGACTTTGTGAAGGCTTTAAATCATTTCTTCAACCAAGGAAGCATGGATTGTAATTAGAGGGATACACTTGTGGTTCTCATACCAAAGGTTTAT
>NW_021528806.1:0-271 GCF_001605985.2 Dendrobium catenatum | reverse complement strand
ATTTATACATTTGATTGTATATATCATTAATTCTTTAGATGAGACCTTAATTTTGAGAGAGAGCAATGAATTCATATTAATTTATTATTTATCTAATTAATAGTTCACTTATTATGATATACAGTAGAAGATATTGTTCTTTTGAGAAATGTAAAAAATATTTTTTATTTTTTCAGCATATTCGAATATTGTAGACGTAAGTAACGGCTATAAGGGCATTTAGATCAAACAACCGGAGCAGAAAGACATTAATTTAAGAGTGCGACTGAGA
>NW_021528805.1:0-345 GCF_001605985.2 Dendrobium catenatum | reverse complement strand
AATCACCTCTAAATGTCACAAATGATATAAAGATATGTTTCCAAATATTTGGGGAAAAATTGGAATTTTAAATAAATTTTAATTATTTAATTTAATTAAAAAGATGATTTTTAGTCAAAATTAAATTAAAGTTCATATTGAAGTCCAATTATGGGGCTTTATTTTTTTTAGATTAGGTTAAAATTCTAAAGAGTTTGATATATTATGGGTAATTTTTTAGTTAATTTGTATTTGGTAGAATTTTTTGAAAATTTTGGGGTTTAATTAAGGGTTAAATTAGGGTTTATTAATTATGGGGTTTATGGGATCCTAAAAATTATTACAAAATTATGAGAGATTTAGGAT
>NW_021528804.1:0-703 GCF_001605985.2 Dendrobium catenatum | reverse complement strand
AATACTAGTGCTATTTGCATTTCCAAAAATCCTATTGAACATTCAAGAACCAAACACATTGACATAAGACATCATTTCATAAGGGATCATGTATCCAAGGGAGAAATTTAACTTACCCATGTTACAACTAAATATCAACTTGCAGACATTTTTACAAAACCTTTAGCCTTTGATACTTTCAGTACATTAAGAACAAGGCTTGGTGTAATTGATATGAATGCTTTAATAAAAATGTTTTTGTAACATTGATGTTTATGTTTTCGTAGTTTAAGTTTTTATGATTTTGTTTTTGTGATTTTTGTTTATTTTTGAGTGATTTTTTATGTAGAGTCTGTACATTTGTCATTGTCTATTGTGCTTTGAGTGTTTATTTTGATTTTATTTGATAAAAATACAAAAATCCAAAAAATTTGTGTTAATAGTCCGGGACGAAAATTTTTCGTACTGGACAATGCGTGTAAAATGTCAATCTGCATGATTTCAAACCGTCTTGAGAACTATTTTTTAATGTAGTTTGTCTGTACGATCTGCACGATCATCCGGGATGAAATATCTTTTTCTCAAACATCGGGACGATTGATTACAACAGTTGAAAGGATAAGACTATTTTTATCATGAACTTCGTCCGTACGAACATTTGGTTCCTCCAGACAAACAGATGTCGTTTCATAGCGGGGGACGGTTTTCAACTGCCATTAAAACG
>NW_021528803.1:0-436 GCF_001605985.2 Dendrobium catenatum | reverse complement strand
GTTACCAATAGTGTTCCAAGTAGATTTGTAGAATTCAAACGTATATCCATCGGGTCCAAGTGCGGAGCAATTGGGAGAAGAGAAGACAACATTCTTAATTTCCTCAACAGTGACAGGAGACACCAATAGGGGAATGATGCTGGAAGGAAGTTTAAGGTGAATGGGAGCAGTCTGACTGTAGGAACTCTGAGGCAGAGTAGAGTTAAAAAGTTTTTGAAAATGTTTAACAATAGCCTTGTTAATATCCGCAGGATTAGAGTAGGTCCCCTCATCAGTAATGATAGACTTGATCTGATTAGAATTATGCCTAACATTGATCCTGGAGTACAAAAATATTAGATCATCCTCACCACTAGTCAGCCATTTTGCCTTCGCACGTTGAATAATCCAGGAAGACCAGTCTGAATTTTAAACAGCAAGTTGACAATTGATTTCT
>NW_021528802.1:0-268 GCF_001605985.2 Dendrobium catenatum | reverse complement strand
GCTATAAATCCTACCCATCTGCGTCACACAGATAACGTCACCTCCCTCTTTCTCTCATGTTTGCTTGAGATGTGTGGCCTCTTTCTTTTCTCCAGTTTTTCCTTTCTCGGACTGGCCAGATGTTGACTGAACCATGCGTGATCGACTGAACCAAGTTGGGACCTTCCCCTTTGATTAGGAAAGCCTAGAATTTTCCCTTTGCACTAAACCCATTAAAGAAGATAATCTAACGTCCTTAATCAAGAGTTTTCCTAAGTCAAGGCTTAGG
>NW_021528801.1:0-307 GCF_001605985.2 Dendrobium catenatum | reverse complement strand
TTTAGGCCATTATCGAGCTCGGCCCGTTAGTTGGAAAGCAAGCTCGAACTCGAGCTCAAGCTAGAGTCGAGCTCGTCTCACTGTAAACGAGCTCGAGTCGGCTCGCGAGCCGGCTTGCAAGCCATGGGTGGGAATTTTTAAATTTATGCGGGATTTTTAAAAAATATGTGGGATTTTTAAAACTTAAGCGGTATTTTTAAAACTTATTCAAAATTTAGAATTTTTTTTGAAATGTTTAACATTTAAATAAAACTTAGGTGGTTTATATTAAATTTTTTAATATTTAAATTTAATAAATAAAATAAAA
>NW_021528800.1:0-4761 GCF_001605985.2 Dendrobium catenatum | reverse complement strand
TTTATTTTTGTTTTTGTTTTTGATTTTGTGATTTTTTATGTGTTTTAAAATGAGTTTATTTTAGAGTCTGTGTTTTTGTCTTTGTTTTCTATATTTTGAATGTTTTGGTTGATTTTCTTTAATAATAAATTCAAAAATCCAAAATTTTGTGGAAATCGTCCGGGACAAAATTTTTCGTACTGGACGATGTGTGCGAAATTCATTTTGTGAGAATTCTAACCATTTTGAGAGCAGTTTTTAATTAGTTCGTCTGTACGATCTGATGATCATCCAGGACAAAATTTTTTTTCTCTCAAACGTCGAGACAATTGAATGCAGCGGTTGAGTGGATAAGAATGTAATAATTGTGAAGTTCGTCCGTACGAACTTTTTCTTCGTCCAGACGGACAGACGTAATTTCATTGTAGGGGACGATTTTCAACTGACATTAAAACGAATTAATTTTGGATCATCTGTACGAAAGTTTTTCATCTGTACGATCGGTCAAGTCAAAAAACCTGTACGAAAGGACACATCGTAAATTGTGTTGATTACAAAAATCCGTTACATTTGGACGAATTCGATCGTCTGTACGAAAGTTTTTCATCCAGACGAACGTTAATTATCGTCCAGGATGAACTGTTTTCGTCCAGGATGAACGTATCATTTTAGCTTTTACAATATGAAGGCTTGTCTAACTTACCACCAAGTCACATCTCCACAACTTACACTTCAATCGCCTTTCGACTTTCAAATTGACAATGGCTGCTCAAGCAAGCAGACAAAGGTGTTGGCAAAGAAACCCACAGGAATGCCTCTGAAAACTTCCTGTCAAAAGCAAATGAGGAATCCTTTCCTCATTTTGCCCTCGCCAAAATAACTCCCTCTCGCATTCTGATCTCAAAGATAGATTAACTTTCAAGGAATGCCCCACCTTTTTGCGTTCCACCCAGTTTGGATTCATCTCTCTTCTCGTCACTCGTTATACAACTATACCAAAACCTTTTCTCTAGTTCGCTACCAATATGAGTTTTAATTACGCCACCACTTCCTGTACTAAGTTCTTTATGTTTTCAAACAAAAAGTTGAAATCACCCAAAGCACGACATTTCGGTGCCTTTTCTGAACTTAAGAATCTCAAGGTTATTGAGGCCCACACCCCTATGAAATGAAAACACCTTCAATGGTATGATTGTCAATAGGGTGATTAGACAAAGTGGGTCCTAACATTCATAGTTGCTAGAGTCTCCAGGTATTTGATCAAAAATGCCCGAATCATCCATCATATATCCTTCGATCTCTCATATCTTCCTAAAGCTGGTGACTATGATCATATCTACCCCTCTCCTTTCTGTTCTAATCCCTTTTTGATTATGGATGTAAGTACCTATCGACGAAGCCCAAACTTATCAGACGTCATCTCTTATGGATCTTTCAGACAATCTTGGGCATGCAGAACAGAAGAAGAAAAGGAACATTCTCAGTATAGACACTTATATTACTCACACTTTGAAAATCAAATTACAACTTTAGTGCATCCTGATGTGAATACCGAAGAAGCCAGTTTATACTACAATGATGCTTCCTTAGAGCAATTTCATGGAGGAAAAAAAGGAAAAGACATCGCCAGTGCTTCTGATGAAGAAGAAGAAGAAGGGGATACAAACCACCGCACGGCTCAATCAGATTATCAGAATTTGGTTTGAGAAATTTGTCATATGGGACTTTGAGACCCATTCTTTGATTTCAAATATCTTGATCAAATTGTATGCTATCTTTGGCACTCCGACCCTTAGCCATAGCAACAGGACATTTTGGTAGATCAAAAATGAAGTTATGAAATCCAATACCAAGTTATGTTGATGACCTCCGTACTTCAACCTTTTTTTGCGTGGTATTCCTTCCTCTCCTCCAGAAGAATAGATGAATGAGAGAATGCATTTTGTGTTTGTTGTTAGCTATGTTTGTTTTTAAATGTTTGTTGTGTTAGTGTTATTTAGTATTTTTTAGTTATGTTTGTTATTTTGTTGTTGTTTGTTGTGTTGATTATTTATGAAATGACATGTAATCTTTTCTCCATTTAATATCCAATACTGTGTGTTTTGATTTAATTTTAGTTTGTTTTTTAAAAATATTGCGTTTAATTTTTATGAATTTCTATTAGTCTCATGTTAATCTTTAATTGTGCTTAAATTAGCATTGTATGTGAGCATAATTACATTTAGAATAAATCTAGTCCTTTTCTAAATTTAAAAGTTGTTTATAAACTTGTTAATTAATTAGAACTTTTTAGAATTCATGGTCTATTCATTTGACTACATAAAATATATTTTATTGCAATATTAGATGTTTTTTATTTTGTTTTCTTGCTTCAAATTAATTATTTACCTTGTCACTAGAAAATTGAAATTTTTTATGTAGATTATTCGATTTTGGGATAAGAATCTGGTTTCAAGTTACTCTTGAAAATTGTACAAAGACGTAACATAATTCCAAAAGGCAATCGGCAAAGTTTCGCCAAATATGAAATAAGTGGCACAAAATTAGTCCCCAAATGTCAAAAGATGCACAAAAATGTGCCCTAAAAAATATTAAACACAAGATGCCTGCCAAAGCGCGCTATCATGTCCTGCTCTAATCTTCTTCTTTCTAAATTCTTCTCAATCTTGTTAACTTCAAATTGATCTGGATGTTTCAACTTTACGTATATTCTAACACATTGGAAGCTTTGAAATATAGAATTTATTCATCTCTCTTTGTAATGATTTCTATATTCAAATGTCTAAATTGAATCATGTTTTGATAAATTCTTTCGCACTTATAATTTTATATCACTTCCTTAATTCTATGAATTTTTATGATTTACCTATGTCACTTATTTTGTAGATTGCATAACTTAATATACCAATCACCATTTAGAGATTTTTAAATGAATTCATTATAATTAACTTACATTCTTCTCGTCTATTTCGTTCTTCACTTTTTGTGTTTGTCAAAAGGGGAGAAATATACGTGTTTGTATGTTTGTTTACATTATTGTTTATTTTTTGATTTTTTGTGTTTGACTTTGTATTTTTTTGGGCTTGTGTATTTTGTTAAAAATTTTTGATAAAAAAAATTATGTTCTTTATGACCTCCTTATTTTCTGTATTCACAATTAAGGGGAAGTTTAAGGAGGATTGTTTTAAATTGAATCATGAACAAACTATAATTATTCCTTCATCAAAAAGGTGGAGGAGCATTGTTAAGATATGATTGTTGTGTGCACTTAATTGTCATTTATATTTTTTGCCAACTTTGTATAGTGTTGATGATTCCAAACTTATTGTTAAATGTGTAGTGTATTTACTTAACAATTTTATAAGAATTTGTATTTGCTCTTAATGGTACCTAATCATTCAGGGAAATTGAACTCCAGGACTACGAAGTTTTATATCAGAATACCAAATTCCGCATGAGTATACTTTATGAAATTTGAGAGCTTGTACTCTTTTCTTTGAAATAATCTGATTCAGTGAGCAGTGATTGTAATTTTAGATGTGTAATAAAAATATACACACACATCATGAAGGAGTATCATATAAAATTATACTGATCGTACGGCAGAATGATATCCCTTTGTACGGCGCTACCCGCCATACGATCAGACAGTTATCTCTCCTAATTGAGCACAGGATACAAATAGAACTTTGCTTAAAATTTTTTTTCATAAGTCCATACAGTTCATCCAGACGAATTAAGGATCGTCTTAGGACGATCTGGCCTCTGTACAAATTCTTCTTGTCGCTACGGATGAATAATATTCATATCTTGATGTGACGGTTTGCGACTCTCGCAACTATAAATATTCTTCTCTGACTCTCTAGATGAAATTATAATATAGTCCAGGACGATCTGGTCTCTGTAAAATGTTTCGTCCAGATGAAATAAATTATCATACGATGAACAATTGGTTCCTCTGTAAAATTTTCTTGTCTGACGAAATTAAGAATATCATCAGGAACGGATCTCTTCTCTGTAAAAAATTTCTCCAGACAAAATCAAGTTTTCGTCCAAACGATTAACCGACTTAGAACAGTTTTAGCAGTTTCTAGAACCGGACCTAGTAATAAACCGTTCGTACCGGACAACTAGTTCGTACGGGGCGATGTTCAGCCTGTACGAAGGAAATTTCGTTACAACATATACAATAGGGTGCGTCAAATTCGTTTAAGTAAAATCGTCCAGGACGATCCACGATCGTACGGACGAAGTCCACTGCTTATAGAATTGAAAACTTGCAGTTTTTGGGCGTTTTTTCTTGTCTTTTTCTTATAAAATAGTCCAAAATTGACTACCACCCAATCTTTTGTCATTTTTGATCTTTCGATGACTCCTGAGAGACATAGCCCAAGGATGAGGTGAAAGAGTCGCATTCAAGGGAGGATTCCTACCCACCTGCTTAGTGAAGGCTTCACTTGGCTAGCAGCCATTTTATGCAAACACATTGTTCTTGGACGATTTTTGTTATCGGCCAGAACGACCCTCAATCTTCTAGCCAAAAGTCTGCCGCCATATCTACTTAGGAAAATCTTAATTTTGGATTATCATCCTTAGTATATTGGCGCTGCGAACTATAAATATCGTCCTGGCCGACTCAAGTTAATTTGTCCAAAATTTCTCAGGCAGTTTGGAAAGTAATTAATGGGGATTTTTGTCCCTGCCCGTTCGCAAGATCGTCGGGATGATAGACATCATCCAGCTTTCATTAGGGCGATATATCTCAGGCCCGAATTTTCCCTC
>NW_021528799.1:0-469 GCF_001605985.2 Dendrobium catenatum | reverse complement strand
ACCCAAGGGTTTAGGTCATCAACATCTACTCCTTCAATAAGCCCGCCAAAGCAGAAAGCATAGGGCCGAAGGTACAAAAAATCACCTGACAAGTCAACAAAGATAAATCAGGCAATTCTCCATCAATGTCCGCAACACAAAGCACAGGGCAAAAGAAATCAACATCTCAACCATCTATTGATATATCTAAGAGCTCTATGGAGAAGAAAAGTTTTAGTGTGATATCCAAACAAAATTTTGGAGATCCACTAAAGAAAAATCGTAGTGTAACATCCAAATAAATTTTGGAGATCCACTGAATAAAAACCCTAGTGTGACATCTAGAACAAATATCTAGAGATCCACAGGGTCAATCAGCATACAACAAATATGATTCGCTCTAAACGCGTACCACATTTGTTGGGGGGCATTTATTGACCTCTGGATGAAACTCGAAAGAGCAAAAGAGAGAAGAAGCCAAAAATCCTAC
>NW_021528798.1:0-201 GCF_001605985.2 Dendrobium catenatum | reverse complement strand
TTCAACAACAGGGGCTCAAAGATCAAATGCAACAATCTCAGCTGGATGTGTCAAACTCATTTCTACACGGCGACCTGGAAGACGAAGTGTACATGAAACAACCTCGCGGGTTTGAGGATGCTCAAAATCCAACACACGTCTGCAAACTTCGTAAATCCATATACGGGCTAAAACAATCTCCTCGCCAATGGTTCCAAAAGC
>NW_021528797.1:0-248 GCF_001605985.2 Dendrobium catenatum | reverse complement strand
TATTTTAATTAAGTATTCAAATCAATCACATCAAGCCTTGTTATTAATGTACTGAAAGTATCAAAGGCTAGTGATTTTGTAAAAATGTCTGTAAGTTGATTTTCTATTGTAACATGGATGAGTTCAATTTCTCCTTTGGATATATGATCCCTTATGAAATGATGCCTGATGTCTATGTGTTTGTTTCTTGTATATTGAATAGGATTTCTAAAAATGCAAATAGCACTAGTGTTATCACAATAAATGGG
>NW_021528796.1:0-368 GCF_001605985.2 Dendrobium catenatum | reverse complement strand
ATTTGGTATATATATTTGTAAATTTTGAGGCTTAAATGAATGAATTAAAAAAGTTATAATAGTAATAATAAGTGATATAAATATCTTAAGCTTATTTTTGTTCAACTTTAATAACTTTAAAATCTTATTGAAACATGACAAAAATGCTAATTAAGAAATTATAGGATTTATATGGCTACTAAATTTTGTCTATATTATAAAATTGAAGACTAGATTTTTTTTACAGATATATACACTAATAATGTTCTTGATTTTTTGGCTTTGTAAAAATTAATAATATTTATATGAGCTCGTAATTAATATTATTATAATGGTGTAAATTAGAAAGATTAACATGCCTAATATATATATATATAATTGTTAAATTA
>NW_021528795.1:0-847 GCF_001605985.2 Dendrobium catenatum | reverse complement strand
TTCAATCTGGCACGGCGGGCAAGCCAACCGAAACCCTAAATCTATTTTCACCTCGTTCTCGCTCGATACTCGATGGAATTTGACGAAATTTTAAACCTAGGATCTAGGCGTGAACAGAAATTATGGGGGATGGTTTGTTTGATGTAAATCGAAGCCTACATGAATCTATTTAGATCTAAGTGTTCAATCTATCCTAAGGGATTTCGAGAGATTTTACCGTCCGATCTTCGAATCTTTGACACAGTTGAGCTTGTGGACTGTCCTCGTACGTTTCTCCTCTTGAATCCTCGGTCAAACAAGCTCCGGATCGAGTGGATCGGAGCCTTGGATGGATTTGGCCTTAGGTCACCGGAATCTCACCGGCGACGAGCTGGGTTCGTTGGGACTTGGTCGGGGAAGCAAGTAGAAGGTGAAAGGAACTCTCCCTTCAAAAATCTCAGGCTGAGGAGACTTGGAGAGAGAGAGATTGCAAAAAGGTCCCTATTTGGACAAGATTTTTCATATTTAAATCCCCTAGACCTAAGGTGGACGGCCTAGATCTAATCCACCGTCAATTTGGAGGGAAATTCATCAGATTAGGACGTGGATTTCAATTCAAAACGAAGGGGAGGCTTTAATTACATTTATTGGCCATTAATCTTATTAAAATAGGCCAATTTGACCTA
This sequence comes from Dendrobium catenatum, assembly GCF_001605985.2. Taxonomy (NCBI): domain Eukaryota; kingdom Viridiplantae; phylum Streptophyta; class Magnoliopsida; order Asparagales; family Orchidaceae; genus Dendrobium; species Dendrobium catenatum. The sequence continues at coordinate 182 of NW_021528795.1, read as the reverse complement.
TTTAATACTTGATTTGACCAAGTCAAAGTTTGACTTGGTCAAATCAGTCAAATAAGTCACAAAGGGATGAGGTTCAAGCGATGATATTAATCAAATTTGATTTCAAATGGATTTGGGCTCTTAATTGGCCTAATGGGTAAAAAAATGACCCATTAAGGGTTGGGTTGACCAGGTCAAAGGTT
>NW_021528794.1:0-230 GCF_001605985.2 Dendrobium catenatum | reverse complement strand
AATTCTTAATATTTTATTTAAGAAAAGAGAGGGGCATCTCATCACTTATAAGAATGGACATAGTAAAACTCAAATTGATTATTTTCTTATAAAAAATAGATCATTTAGATTATAAAGATTCTAAAGTCATTTTGAGTGAATGTTTATATACCTAAAATGGCTTATTAATTTTGAACTTCAAAATGAAGGGTGAGAAATAAAAAATAAAGTAAAACATTATTCTACGATTA
>NW_021528793.1:0-312 GCF_001605985.2 Dendrobium catenatum | reverse complement strand
CTCTACCGGAGGGGTTCACAAATATTTTTTAAATGACATTCCAAATACTCAAAATTCCATCCAAATACCCACAAAAATCCAGAAAATTCCCAAAATCTCAAAAATATTTAAAATTTGAAATCTAACCATCAAATGCTTAAAGCAAAATCCATTCAACCTCCGCAACAGTTTGTCGGGGCGGACAAATTAAAGTTTATTTCAGCTCACAAAGAGCCAAATGCCTAGTCGAAAATATCACTAGGATCCATTCTCAAAACAATCTCCTGCCAGTAAGAACGTGGTACGTGTCCTCTAACCGGCGATTTTGCCGCC
>NW_021528792.1:0-251 GCF_001605985.2 Dendrobium catenatum | reverse complement strand
CCTTGCTTCTTCCTTTGTGAGGGAGGATACTCCATTTATGGAGGATTTTTACGCTTCCCATTTGTTTGTTCAAATTGTCTTCTGTGAGCATTATTGGCTTCGTCGGCAGAGATTAGGGCCTCTACTCGATGGATTAGATCAGCATATGAATGGACCGTTTCTCGCATTAGTGCCGAGTAAAAGGGGCCAGGAAGAAGCCCTCCGAGAAATACATCTCTAAGCAACTCGGGATCTACCCCTGGAACTTGCCG
>NW_021528791.1:0-300 GCF_001605985.2 Dendrobium catenatum | reverse complement strand
AGTGTTTGAAATTTAAATGGAAAAGGACTTTAGGACAAAACCTTTGGACCTTGGATTTGGCTTGATAGACCTAAGATTTAGGTAGATCCTAAGGTCTGAATAGATCTTAAAATTAGGAATCTAGAAGGATCCTAGAGCCTATGAAATTCCTAGAACTTGGAGTCTAGAAGAAGTTTAGGATCTAGAGTAGCTCCTAAGGTTTGAGCTTTAGAAGAATCCTAGCATAGATCCTAAGGTCAAGATTCTAGGAGGATCCTCAAGGTTAAATTAATTTGGAAATTAAATTGATTTAGGATCAAG
>NW_021528790.1:0-290 GCF_001605985.2 Dendrobium catenatum | reverse complement strand
GCATCCGCAAGCCCTACCACCGTAGCCACGTGTATTCTGCACTGACACAACGTGGGCCTTTCGTGCCACCACGTGGCAATCTCATTCCACGGTAAGGTAGAAACGCAATTATCCGTTTTCAATTTGTAATAAAATATTTGATCCGATTATTTATGTGAAAAAAACTACTTATTTAGTTATTTATCTGATGGTTTATTTATTCAATTTTAATTTTAATAAAAAACAATCAGAATATTGTAAATAATATTAAATTTTATTATAATTATTATTTATTTTGTGAATATTTAAGA
>NW_021528789.1:0-302 GCF_001605985.2 Dendrobium catenatum | reverse complement strand
ACTTTTAAATCCAAAGCTATAAATAACCCTTCTAATTGACCATATTTGAATCCTTAACACATTAAAATTAAAATCAATCAGATTTGATTTCAAGTTTGAGAATAATTTAATAATCATTAGAATCTAATTTGTTTAATTAATAATAATTTAAAATTCCAGAGAATTTCTAAACACTTGGGAATCTATCCTTGGGTCATTCATGACCTTTGGAATTGATTACAAGGAGTTTTGAACTCAATTGAATTCAAAACATCAAAACCTCTCCAATTAGGATAATTAAATAATTCCAATAAATGATCAAA
>NW_021528788.1:0-280 GCF_001605985.2 Dendrobium catenatum | reverse complement strand
ACGAAATGTCTTCGTACAGCTGATCGTCCCGTACGAATTAGGTTCGTCCGGTATGAACGGTTATTACTAGGTCAGTTCTAGAAACTGCTGAAAACCGTTCTAAGTCGGTTAATCGTTTCGATGAAAATTTATTCATCTAGACAAAATTTTTACAGAGGACCGATCGTCCTGGACGATTATTTATTTCATCTGGACAAAAATTTTCCAGAGGACTAATCGCCATTGACGATAATTTAATTTTATATGGATGAAAATTTTCCAGAGACCCGATCGTCCTGGA
>NW_021528787.1:0-592 GCF_001605985.2 Dendrobium catenatum | reverse complement strand
AATGTAAGAATTCTTCCTACAAAAGAAAAGGGCAAGATAAAGCTAAAGTTTAATTTGGAAAATAATGAAAAACACAAAGTCTCATGGACAGACATAGTTTCTGAAGAATCGGACCAGGAAAGAGATAATGGTTAAAAACCTATAGTTTTTTTTTTCTTTATCTTGTGTTTTTTTGTTTCTGTTTATTCTTTTCTTTTGATTATTTTCGTAAAAAAAAAATTTACTGATCAACACACACATTCACTTTTCTAAAAAATGAAAAAAATCTACTTCCTATTTTTTTCTTGAAATCTTTGGTAAGTTGCTATTGACTTCTCTAAAAAAGGTCAAATGAAGGAAACTCTTGATTTTTTTTCTTTCAATCTCTATTTCCTAAAAGATGTTATTCTACTTTTGATTTAAAATCTTTTTCATCTTTTAAATTAGTTTTTGAAACAAAATTTTTTTATCTCCATACGTTTTATTTATCGCATAGGAATCTTTTGCAAGTCGTTGAATCTAACTCAAAATTTTCTTTATCAAAAAAATCTCTTTGTCACTAAGATGGGTTTTTCCTTTGTTTTTTTTAGGATTAAGAAAGGTAGCATATTCA
>NW_021528786.1:0-662 GCF_001605985.2 Dendrobium catenatum | reverse complement strand
CTGCACACCCAATCCCGGCCGATTCTCCACTAAATGATGATTTGTCTGACGAACAGATAATGCAGGTCGAGGAGAATGAAAGGCTACCATTATGAGAAATGTACTTCGATGGGGCATCGTCGATTAGACCTATCCGACCTCCAAATATTGCAAGAGCCCAAGCCGGCGTTGGTCTCATTTTTGTAGCACCCGAGGGAGGCATAATGAGATTTTCATTCAGTTTAACTGAACCTCAGACCAATAACGAAGCTGAGTATGAAGCTCTATTAGCAGGGCTAGAGATTGCGATCAATGTCAGAATCCAACATCTCCAAATCTTTGGTGATTCTCAACTTGTAATAAATCAAGTACTTGGAATTTATAAGGTTGGTAAAGTTGAATTAGCCCACTATCACCGACGAGCCCTCGAACTTCTGAAGCAAGTTCCAAATGTCAAAATGGCTCGAGTTCCTCGATGACAGAATGCTAAAGCAGATTGTCTAGCCAAATTAGCCAAAAAAATGGTGAAAATCAATGAGGAGAGTCCTATATTCATCGGGGTTTACACTCGTAGGGTCTTAGAACCCGCTCTATTACAATTCCTGAGGGCAAAAGAAATTCTAGATTCAAGTCAGTAGGATGAAAACCCAGTTGACCCTCAACCTCTCCATCAGATCGTTATG
>NW_021528785.1:0-316 GCF_001605985.2 Dendrobium catenatum | reverse complement strand
TCGCTCCTAACCTACGGGTAATCTAATCGTCAAAACATATCATATCACAGAGTGCAGTAAAAGTAAATAGACAAACACACCAACAATTTTACAACCAACATGCAGTGAAAACCGAAAAAGATCGTCACACAGCAGTGAGAAAATAAACACCGGCTTAACCTAAATATAGAGTCAGTTATCCTAACAAACAATTCTAAGTATGTGCAACAGGTTGTGTGGTTTTGATATGTCCTATATAGGTTGATTATTGACTAAAGTTTTCTAATTGATTGAATTTTTATTTAAAAATGTTCACTAATTCTAAATTGAGATGTCA
>NW_021528784.1:0-1155 GCF_001605985.2 Dendrobium catenatum | reverse complement strand
AAAATAGGTCATTTCTAATAGAGGAAAAATAAATATACTAGGAAATTTTGGTACATGCCAAATCAATTGAGGTTTTTTTTTTTAATAAATTGATGAAAATAATAGTGATCAAAAGCTATCCTAAATGAAGTCTAAGTCTTAGTTTAGGACAGCTTCTTTAATGTTTTTAAAGCAGTTTTTTAGTTAAAAAAATTAATTCTTATACTAAAAGGTTGTTTTAAGAAGCAATAAGAAAATCATCTCACACGAAACCTAAATATCAAAATATGCTAGTTTAACTCATTGACGTAATTTCTATGCATTTCATGTGATATTTTCTAATTTAATGGTTTAAATAAATGATCTTGTCATGTGTTATATTAATAATAAATATATATTAGGCATATCTTTCAAAGGGGAGGTTGGGGATGAACTCTTAAAAACAAATTATCATCAATCAACAATCTTAAGAGAAAAATGATAGATAAGTTTGGTTAGATTAAGTAATTTGTATATATTAAGAATAAAACATATATAAATGATGATGTAAATTTAGGCTTCATTTGATATAGATTTCTTACTATTTTGTAAAGCTATTTTTTAGTACAAAAATATATTGAAAGTAGGAAAAAAATAATAGTTTAAAGTTGTCTCTAATGAAACCTTAGAGTTATAATTGGATGTTTAAAATAATTAATAGAGAGCCTCACAAGTTTATATTATATGATAGAAAGATCTCGTGAACTTTTAGAAAATCACAATTAGGTCAAGCCATGTTTCATGGTCTTAGTGTTAGACAAAGAAAGTCATTCAATTGTAAGTTTAGTTCAAGTAAAAATGTGAATGTTAATTAAGATGGATATGAGTGAAATTAAAAATAAATAAATAGAAAATGATATTTTAAAGGAACAATTAAAGTTAATTACATCTGTTAAGAAAAAAAATGAAAACAAACTTAATTGTTTTTGGACATGTTCAATAAATGATAAAAAATATACTATTTGATAAGCATACCAATGTAATTAGTACCGAACAAATAAAAAGAAATGATAGAATTTAGGCTATATGGATAAAAAAAAATTTAATAAATTTTGAAGAATAACTAAGACCACATAGGAATGATGACCCATATGATTAATGAAAATAGTGAGAAAAAACTAATTTTATCAATGATAG
>NW_021528783.1:0-378 GCF_001605985.2 Dendrobium catenatum | reverse complement strand
ATTTTGGGATTTATATTGATGTGTTTACCTGATTGCGGAGTAGAAATACCTGCTTTTTTTAGGTTTCTTTTCTTGCATGTCGCTTTTGTTTTCGCTTGGATTTCGTTAGGCTCTTTAAGGACTGCAAAATCTTTTCTACTCATAACCAAAACTTAATATTTAAGTTTTAAATAACATAGAAATCTAACGAACCTAGGGAATTGCCGGAACCGTCCGGGGTCGCATGCATATTATTGCATTCTTCTTTCCTTGTTATAAGACATCTCCCTGCCTGCGGGTTGAGTCCGGATAATCTGGCCTATGAGGATGAAGTGCCGGACCTAGGGAGACCTAGTCTTTTAAAAAAATTATTTTTATAAGCCTGTTTTTTAAAATTCT
>NW_021528782.1:0-352 GCF_001605985.2 Dendrobium catenatum | reverse complement strand
GGTTGGAAGAAAAGCAAATGCAATTAATCTTCTGACTTGGATGTATTTGTAACTCATCACCTAGTTCATCTTTAATATATTTGAAATTTGCTCAATTTGAGCAATTTAAAATTTATTGAAAATGTGAAGCTTCATTTGTCACAAGCACTCTCCACACCACCACAATCATGGTCATTGACTATTGTCATCGCCAACATAATCAGACACCACCGCAACACTTGAAACTTACATTTGCATTAATTAAAAAGCATAAAGTGTATAAGATAGTGCAAACTAGTATGGACCCCCGTACATGATATCAACCTCAAAAAATAAAATAAGAGGGGAGACTGCTATATTTTGTTTACCTCCA
>NW_021528781.1:0-314 GCF_001605985.2 Dendrobium catenatum | reverse complement strand
CTAGTTTGGGAGGAAAAGTCTATGGTTTTGTGATTGTGGATGACTACTCGAGGTTCACTTTGACTACATTTCTTTCACATAAAAATGAGTCTTTTGAGGAGTTTAAAACATTTTCTACTTGGTTTCAGAAGAAGCTAGGTTGTGAGATTTTTACCATCTATAGTGATCATGGGGGAGAGTTTGAAAATGTAAGATTTGGAGATTTTTGTGAGGACAAGGGGATTTGCCACAATTTTTCAGCCCCTACGACCCCTCAGCAGAATGGGGTAGCTGAAAGAAAGAATCGGACCTTGGTGGAAGCAGCTAGAGCCATG
>NW_021528780.1:0-666 GCF_001605985.2 Dendrobium catenatum | reverse complement strand
AATCGGACTCTAGGGCTGAAAGTTATTGAAGTTCCCGCCCGGTCGCCACATAGGACACCCCGGTTGCCTTCATGGGTCCCACGATGCGGGTTTCATCGCTCGATGCGCGACGAGCCAACACCGCAAGTGGTTCGTAGGCCGTGGCGAAGAGCTAGAAAAAAAAAACGATGACAGGTTAAAAAAAGGGTGCAACACGAGGACTTCCCAGGAGGTCACCCATCCCAGTACTACTCTCGCCCAAGCACGCTTAACTGCAGAGTTCTGATGGGATCCGGTGCTCTAGTGCTGGTATGGTCGCACCCGTATAAAAATGTTCTGAAATTATTCTTAAGTTGACGGCGTGGAGAGGTGATTTTGACGCATCTTCATTCCGACAGAGCGTAGGGGTCAAAAATGCATTTTTTTGCTCCGCACGGCCGGCCGATGGGCCTATGGCGCATCGGTGCCCCATCCGGCTCGGAAAAAGCTTTCCGGAATGGGGTCATAGTGCCGAATCGGACTCCTGGGCTGAAAGTTATTGAAGTTCCCGCCCGGTCGCCACATAGGACACCCCGGTTGCCTTCATGGGTCCCACGATGCGGGTTTCATCTCTCAATGTCCGGCGAGCTAACACCGCAAGTGGTTCGTAGGCCATGGCGAAGAGCTAGAAAAAAAAAAGCGATGACA
>NW_021528779.1:0-316 GCF_001605985.2 Dendrobium catenatum | reverse complement strand
TTAATCTTTTTGTTATTTAATGTAATAGATTCACAATACTTGATCCCATTTTTTCATAAACCTTGACATTTTTATAATATTGAGTCATAAATTTAAATCTTTAAATTATTAACATATAATATTTAAGAAAGGTTAACTTGATTCATAAAAATTTTAATTTAAAAACTATTTTATTATTTGATTTGAAAGAAATGTCATAGGTTTACTTCAGATTGCAAAGATGGTTTTTAGCTTTTAGTATCTAAGTCATAATGAATCCTATTCATATTCAATAGGAAGTGATTTTAATCTTGTTCATATTCTTTTAGTTTGGAAT
>NW_021528778.1:0-241 GCF_001605985.2 Dendrobium catenatum | reverse complement strand
TAGCTGACAGAGGGCTTTGTACCCTATCGATCATATCTTATTTATTCATATCTCAAGGATTTGATGGCAATAAGGAGCGTATTGGCTATAGCCATAACCAGCATATCGTGGTGCCATTTGGCAGCAAAATCACTCGATTCAGAGGCCTTGGGTCGTCGTAATCGTTTATCCTGTGGTTCCATTTGGCGACTAACCGTCGGTCGATCAGAGGACACGTACCACGTCCTTACTGGCAGGAGAT
>NW_021528777.1:0-1468 GCF_001605985.2 Dendrobium catenatum | reverse complement strand
TTCTTGGGTTTGTTGTTCGACACCGTGGTATTGAAATTGACCCTACTATAATCAAGGCGATATTAGAAATGAAACCTCCTAGAAGTCTTACTCAATTAAGATCTTTCCAAGGTAGGTTGGTATATCTAAGACGCTTTATATCCAATTTGTCCAGTAGATGCCAACCCTTTGCATCCCTTTCAAAGAAAGATTCAGAATTCTATTGGGATGATAGCTGCCAAAAAGCTTTTGATAGTATAAAATACTATCTTTTGTCCCCTCCAATTTTGGCCGCTCCCATTCCATGGAGGCCATTAATTCTTTACACTGCAGCTTTAGATGAGTCTCTTGGAGCTTTGTTAGCCCAAACCAACAATGAAGGAAAAGAGAATGCTTTATACTACTTGAGCAGACGTCTAATTCCTACTGAAATGAATTACCCTTCCATTGAGAAGCATTGCTTATGCCTTATTTTTGCTGTTCAAAAACTTAGGGATTACATGCTCTATCATAAAGTCAATTTGATCTCTAAAGTCAATCCCCTTCAATACCTCATGACTCGTCCAACACTCTCAGGATGCTTATCTAGATGGGCCATGATACTACTTCAATTCGATATCACTTTTACTCCCCAACGTGATGTAAATGGGCAAGCTTTTGCCGATTTCTTAGCAGCACACCCAATACCGGCAGGATCTCCCTTGAATGATGATCTTCCTGATGAACAAATAATGAATTTAGATGACCATGAAAGCCCCGCTTGGGAGTTGTATTTTGATGGTGCGGCCTCTTTCCAAAGAGGTACTGAACCACAAAGTCTTCTCCCCCGTAAGGCTGGAGTTGGTTTGATATTCATAACACCTGATAAAGCTCTATTGCGATATTCTTACAGTTTATCAGACCCTTGTACAAATAACGAGGCGGAATATGAAGCTCTGATAACTGGTTTAGAATTAGCAATATCAATGGAAATTAAAAATATCAAAATTTATGGTGATTCACAGTTGGTGATTAACCAAGTTGCGGGAACCTACAAAGTTTTGAAACCCAACTTGCTTAAATACCACTCGTATGCCATGAAATTGTTTGAACAAATTCCTAATGCAACTTTGGTTAGAATACCGCGTGGTCAAAATGCTACGGCGGAGGTTCTAGCAAAGCTTGCTAAGGAAATGTCATGTCCTGGAAAGGGTTCAATCCAAATAGAAGTTCAAAATCGCCAAATTTTGTCTCCTATTGACTTTGAAAATTTGAATGAACCTTCTTCTTTGGGTGAGTTTTCATTTGTGGTAAATGATGAGGATGATTGGTGCCAACCATTCATTGATTATCTCCAAAATGGTAAACTACCAAAGGAGAAGTCTGTTGCTCACCAAATAAAGAATAGAGCGTTGTCATTTTCACTGATCAACAACACCTTGTATCGGCGATCATTTGACCAAATGTGGTTGTGATGTCTTGCAAAAGATGAAGCACACAAGATAGTGAC
>NW_021528776.1:0-358 GCF_001605985.2 Dendrobium catenatum | reverse complement strand
CGACTTTCTTACTATTTTATATAACAGCTTTTTAGCACAAAAAAGTTTTGAATATAGGAAAAAAGTTGTAGTCAAAAACTGTCTCAAACGAAATCTTTTAGACCTAAGAGAGTTACCAATTACTTTCATGGGTGTTTTCTTTTTTAAGATAAGTGGATACTTTTCATCTCTAGACAGGCTATAACCCAATAAGTCTCATGTAAGTTTTATTTTAGGTCTACTTTATAATTAGACTGTATGACCTAATTTTCTTATTATTAGAACCTATCTTCCTAGGTGAATTAAAAAAAAAAAAATCTTCCTAGGTGAATTCTAGGCTCACAAAAGCAAATCCACTTTACCCCATGTGTAAGCTAAT
>NW_021528775.1:0-11633 GCF_001605985.2 Dendrobium catenatum | reverse complement strand
ATAATTTTGCTTTCTCTTAAATTAAATGAAATTAAAGATATTATTCATATTATTTAGTTATTGTTGTAAGTTAAAATATGCTTTTATTTTCTCATATTCAATAATTATTCATATTGGCATGGACAATAAGTGATATATATATTTTGATTCATATTTTTCATAAAAAGTAAATGAATGACATATTAATGAAATGATTAAGATATATATGCTTGTATGTATATGTTGACTGATGAAATACACCATTTTATTGTACTGGTTGGGGATACAATGTATCCGTGCATGAAAATAAACAAGTTTATGAAAAATTAGTACATTCACTGACACTATTCTTAACGGTGTCTCCTGTGATACCTGTATCATACTATCATTTACAATAAATGTTAAATATATGAAGTATGTATAACATTGAAGAGCATGCTTATATTCAATTAGAATTATCTTATACTTTAAACGAGTATGCATATTATTCTCAAATATCTTGTGTTACTATAATTTAAAAGTATGTAGTGCTCATTGTTATTTTATGACTCGCTTCTATATTTATAAATAAATGCAATTATTATTCAAAAGATTAAAATGAGTAAAAGAGGAGATGATTTGTATCGTAGGCACAACGCTTTGAGAGAAATGTATTTATAGCATTTGATTTTAGACTAGAGGTTTAATACTTTAGTGGCTCTTTCTGTGTAACAGAATTAGTTAGTTAGTTATTGAAAATTTAATTAAACCATTTGTTCCCACCTTGTTAATTCAAGCCTTCATGTTGGGTCATAACAAAGGTGGTATATGAATATGGCCAAAATAGTGTTAAGCTTGGATATATCATCTTGTAGACACTCATTAATGTAGAAACTCAAGAACTGAGTTTCTTGATTCACGATAGCAGGAGAGAGTTTAAACAGAGAGAAGGAAAATTTTATTAATCTGTATATTTGAGTACATGTACAGGAAGACTATTTATAGAGAGATAGGCTATATATTTGGTAATACAATGAGCTATATTTAGTTTATGTAATAGCTTTGTTTTTGTGCTCTAATATCCCCCCGGAAACTGAAGGGTCTTGAAAGACATTCAGTTTGAGGCGCAAAGCATGAAAGCGCGGTGTAGATAGTGGTTTGGTGAGGATATCAGCCAACTGATCTTTTGTGCTGATAGGAAGTATCCGAATGGTCCCTTGCTGTACATGATCACGAACGAACCGATGATCGATCTCGATGTGTTTCGTTCGAGCATGGAAGACGGGATTATTTGCAAGTGCTATCGCAGACGTATTGTCGCAATAAATGTCTGTAGGTTGAACTTGATCAATGCCGAAATCAGCAAGGACTCGGCGAATCCATATAACGTCAGCAGCAAGAGCGGCAAGTGATCGGTATTCGGACTCGGTAGAAGAGCGAGCAACCGTTGTTTGCTTCTTTACAGTCCAAGAGATCAAAGTTTGGCCAAGATACGAGCAATATCCAGATGTTGATTTGCGAGAGATAGGATCGCCAGCCCAATCTGCATCCGAATAAGCCGAAAGCTGCAAGTTAGTTTTGAGAATCGGAATACCAAAGTTGATCGTACCTTGTATGTATCGAAGCAGCCTTTTTAGAAGATATGAATGCTGAGGTTGAGGCGAGTGCATATGCTGAGATAAAAGATTTACGCTGAAGGATATATCGGGTCTCGTTAGAGTCAAATATTGAAGAGATCCGGTAATACGACGATACATAGCTGGATCCGCTAGAATTGGGTCGGCCTGGTAAGATTGCGGGAGTTTGGTGCAGGTGGGATTTGAAAGAGGTTTGCAATTGGTGAGATTGGCAAGTTGAAGAATGGATCGGGCATAAGCGTGCTGAGACAGAAAGTAGTGATCGGGTTGACGAGAAATTTGGATGCCAAGAAACGAGTTCACTTGACCGAGAATCTTCATGTGGAACTTTTGCTGCAGTTGACGAATGATTGTGCCAATAGCCGAGACCTCATTGCCTGTAAGCAGCAGATCATCCACGTAGATAATTAGAAATAGACGAATATTGCATTTATGAAAAATAAGGAGAGAAGGATCAGATTTACTGTGGTGAAAACCGAGCTCAAGTAGATAAGATGTAAGCGTGTTATACCATTGTCTAGGTGCCTGTTTGAGACCGTAAATAGCTTTTTGAAGTAAACAAACATGATTGGGATGTGCAACATCCACAAAACCTTGAGGTTGCCGCATGTAAACCGTTTCTTCAAGAGAGCCGTGAAGAAAAGCGTTGGCGACGTCCAATTGATGCACGGACCAGTCATGATGTAGTGCGACAGTAAGAAGTATGCGAATTGTTGGAAGCTTGGCTACTGGACTGAATGTTTCAGTGTAGTCCAAACCATATTCCTGGTGATTTCCTTGGGCTACAAGTCGGGCTTTGTGTTTGGCGATGGATCCGTCTGAGTTATGTTTGAGCCGGTATGTCCAACGGGAGCCTAAAACAGAGGCATTCGGCGGCAAAGGAACTAAGCTCCATGTTCCTTGAGTTTGCAAGGCATAAAATTCGTCGGCCATAGCACGACGCCATTCAGAAGATTTGCTGGCTTCGGTGTAGGAGGAAGGAGCGGATTGATTCTCTGCAGCTGGAAGAGAGTGTAGAAGATTAAGACGAGTAATGGGTTTTAAATGACCAGATTTACCTCTAGTTATCATAGGATGCGTTGGCAACAAAGTGGACGTAGAGGTTGGACTGGATGACGGGTTGGTGACTTCTTGAGGTGGAGAGATATCATGAGTATTTGTCGGCTGAATCAAATGAGGAGGAGATTGGAATGTCTCATTTGCTGTAGATGTAGGAGTATGTTGACTGACCGAGACTGGCGTGAGAAACAGAGGTGAAATTGGATCTGGTGCAGTTCTCGGTTGAGATTGAACATCTGCATATGGAAAATGTGATTCGTCAAACGTTACATGTCTTGAAAACAAAATCTTGTTGGTACTTAGATTAAGACATTTGTAGCCTTTGTAAGTGTCCGAGTAGCCGAGAAAGACACATAGCTGAGCTTTTGGTAGGAGTTTGTGTCGTTGAGAGGAGGGGGTTAAGGGAAAGCATGCGCAGCCAAATATGCGGAGTGACTTGTAATCAGGTGAAGATCCATATAGCAGGGCATGCGGAGATAAATAATCAATGGCGGAATTTGGTAGTTTGTTAATTAAATGAACGGAAGTAAGCATTGCATCGGGCCAGAAAGTCAGAGGTAGGGTGGCCGTGTGCAGCAGGGTTCTAGCCATTTCGATGATATGTCTGTGCTTGCGTTCCGATACACCATTTTGCTCCGGTGTATAAGGACAAGATATGCGCTGTTTGATACCGTGATGTTGAAGAAATTGAACGAACTGCCTATTTGTATACTCACCACCGCCGTCAGATTGAAGAGCTTTAAGTTTGGCGGAAAATTCATTTTCTACAGCAGTTTTAAATATAGAGAAAACATGAAGAACTTGATTTTTATGAGTTAACGGATATAACCACGTGTAGCGAGTATAATCATCGACGAATATAACGTAATATAAGCAACCTGTAAATGACGGTACAGAGGCCGGACCCCATACATCGGAGTGAATCAACTCCAAAGCAGTAGTCGCACGGGTAGAAGATGTTTCAAAAGGCAGTTTATGCGCTTTATTCATGTGACAAGAATGACAAATAATTGAGAGGTATAATTTTTAAATTGTGTAATGGGCTATACGAGGAGCTATAATGTTTTTGTTCGGGTGACCCAAACGATTGTGCCATAGAGTATCCTTTTTCGTCGTGGTATGAAGCGCTTGGTGAGAAGATGAAGCAGCCGGCGACTGGAGTGGGTAGAGGCCATTCTTGCAAGGCCCTTGGAGCAAAATTCTTTCAGTCTTCAAGTCCTTCAAAACAAATCCATTAGGATCAAATATAATGGACAGATTATTGTCACGAGTAAGCTGAGAAATTGAAATTAAATTATAATGTAATTGTGGGGTATGAAGAATATGAGATAGAGTAAGCGTACGAGAGGGAGTTGGTAGTAAGCCCTTGCCGGAGTGAGCTATACTAATAGAGCTCCCATCGCCAATAGTAATGCTATCGGAACCTTGATAAGGGCTGGAGACTGAGAGATTCTCGAGCGACTTGGTCATGTGTGAGGATGCGCCCGAGTCGAGATACCATTCACTGGATGAAGATTTAGAATCAGCCGCAAGCGCTTTGGTTGTCGAGGACGCAGTCGATGGCGCGTATTGTGCGTTGAAGCGATGCCAACAATCCGAGGCACTGTGACCACGTTTGAGGCAGATTTGACATGCCGGAAGCGAGGCAGAGGAAGCATTTCTTGAACCTGCAGGGCGAGGTTTGCCACGCCGACCGCGGCCTCTGGAAGAGAATAAGGCAGTTTCTTGTTGAGACTGAGGAGCAAACCGAGCTGTGTCTGCGGCAATATGGATCTCTTCACTGATCAAGAGCGAGTACTGTTGATCAAGAGACAAAGATTGAGTCATGGTGCGAATGGTCGTTTTGAACGACTGGTATGCCGGAGGAAGACCATTAAGGATATGGTGAATGACGTCTTCGCATTCGATCTTGGATCCGGCTGCCGCAATGCGATCGACTAAAGATTTGATTGTGTTAAGATACTGAATCATCGTCGAGTTCTGAAGAGATGTGTGATACAATTCATTTTTCAGCTGAATGACCTGAGATCGGTTTTGGGACTGAAATCTGGTTTGCAAAGTCGTCCAAATGGCAGAGGTGGACTCCAAATCAAGAACGTAAGGGAGAATAGAGGTAGAAATGGTGGAGCAGATTGCAGCCGCCAAATTTTGGTCATTGAGACGCCATTGCGCATAATCAGGGTTGGGTTGCGAAGAACCATCGGAAGAAAGTGAGAATTTATCGGGAATGGGATGGGCCGAATCAAGATAGGAGTCGAAATTGTTTGCACGACAGATTTTGAGAATTTGAGATCTCCAGAGGGGGTAGTTTTCGGGAGAAAGAGGGTGCTGCACGATGTTTTTGAGATTCGAGAGGATGAATTTGAGAGAAGAAGAAAGAACCGGAGGAGACAAGCTGGAGACATGCTGGTGGCTGTCGGTCGGAGAAGACGCTGTGGTGGAGGACGCCATTGGTCGCCAGGATCTTCAATCCACGTCTGATACCATGTAAAAACTCAAGAAATGAGTTTCTTGATTCACGATAGCAGGCGAGAGTTTAAACAGAGAGAAGGAAAATTTTATTAATCTGTATGTTCGAGTACATGTACAGGAAGACTATTTATAGATAGGCTATATATTTGTAATTAACAATGAGCTATATTTTTAGTTTATGTAATAGCCTTTGTTTATTGGCCTAATTTACGTCTTGTTACGTTGTATGACGAACAACAACTATCAGTCATCGTAATTAGGGACGTGGTTTCTTAGATTGTGATTATGCAAAATCTTCATTAATCCATTACAACATCATCTAATCACTAAAAGTGTCATTCCGACTAATCATCACTCATCATTAACATTGTAACCGAGTAAGTCAACCCGAATAACACATCTAAACTACTTACATTTCTAGCATTTCCCTTCATTGACAAAAGTACAATACATACTTTCCTAATCACATCTTTCTCATTAAAGGGTCAAGAACACTCTTTTATAAAAACTATTTATAATGTTGAATCATTTTTCATCTAAGTCAGGCTTGTAATGTTTTTTGCTTTTTTAGTATTTCATGTAAAAATTATGGTGTCCATTGTATTTTTTTTATTATCAGTGTGCGTGCGTTTGTGTCTTCGTGATAGCAGTGAACGTTAAAAAACTCAATTTCCATCGGTCATGAATTTTCCAACATGCAAAAATATATTATTCCTTGGTTTTTAAATAAACATAGCACCACATGGAGGAAGGTTCTCCTCCATCGCTTGGTCTTTCAACAATAAAATAATACAAAATTTTTATTTTCAAAATTACTAAGAAGCATTAAGGGATTGTATATGTATTATTAAGGTTACTTGGAATTGTTGAATTTTGAATTGAAATTATTGAACTTTAGGCCTTTGATGTGGAAATGACTTCTTATTAATTTATAACAATATTATTTAATTATTTTGTATGTTGGTGCAATCCAACATTTAGATTTCATGATATATCATAAATCAAACTCTAAATAGTTGGATTTAAGGTTTCGGTTGGCGCAAGTTTTTTACTACTGCTTCATGAATTTTTTGTATTAAAAAGCTATGGTATAGAAAAACCAGAAAAGAAAATTTGTCGTGCAAACAAAAGGCTCAAGTTGGCTCAAATCTTATGGCGTTGAATTCGGAATCTACTATTTTTATCTAAAATATAAAAAATTGGTTTTCTTTTTAGTAAACATAATTTAACTTTATTTAATTAGATTTGTCCCATAACCAAATTATGATATATACACCAAGAAAACACTATAATATAATGGGTAGACAAGATTCGTTTCGGATTTTAACCCCCTTTCTTAAGCTTCGATTTGCCCGACGGTTTTTCAGTTATTTTTAAAAAGCAGCTTATATAGTATAGAAATTCATGAACTAGAAATTTTTAAACTAGAAAATTGTTTTAGAAATCAAAAGGAAACCTGTCTCAGATGAAACATTTAATTCCTATTTTTCATTTTTTATTCTTTTGATATTTGATCATGCATGTGCAAATAATTATTGATTTTGGATTTAAAAAAATGAAAAGAAAGGAAATGAGTTGCTAATTTATAATTCTATTTAACTTTGAATGTTACTGCATTCTATTTCTTTTATTCAATTTTTTTTCGAAAATAGCCCTTTCACACTAACACACAAACAGAAGAACAACCAAACAACCAAAAACAAACGAATTATTAGCCTTTTAATCCCACCACATGGGGTCACATATTATGAATCTTTTTCTTCATTGTGTCCTTACAAATGGTTGCTTTACAGTCAAGCTTAAAACAAAAAAAAAAAAGATGTAGTGTAAAATGAATCTAGATGGAAAAAGTAATATTTTAGAGTGATTTTGGATGAGGCATAAAATGAAATTCACCGTTCGAATGCTTTATTTTTGCTGCTCGGTTTGAAAATAAATTGCCAATGTTAACAGTTTAAAAATTGAAGCATCAACGCTTGTGATGGCAACAAACCGTGGCCCACATAGACGCGTGCGATGTAGCATGGCGATAGTTCAGGTGGCTCTAGGAAGGCCCGGGTGGCTTGAGCAGGCATCCTTCCAAGCCGAGGGGTGTCGGTGGTGGCCTAAGGTAGGTGGAAAGTAATTTCACCCATCATACGGCAGAGCTCGGCGATCGCTGAGGTCCTACAAGAAACAGATTGATCAATGTATGACCGTAGTGGGAAAGTGTTCTCACTCAAACACATACTTTACAGTAGTTCGGTGCTTCTACCCTGCGAAAGAAGGAAATCTGATGAAAAGTCATGGTCTCTTTACCACTCCTAAATTATCACATATAATATTCTCCTCTTCAATTTCACTCTCTTCCTATTCAAATCTAAAATCCACAAAGAACTCCGTCACCAAAACATCGCGTACCTATATCCAAAAGACTTTACATTATTAAAATCATATAAAGAAAGATAACTCAAGTCTTTTTTTGTTACTACCTCTATCTTCTATATATTGAACAATAAGCTCCACCCAATACTGGCCATCAAAAAAAGACCATTACTTTTACTGTCAATCCAATACAAGCTCAAGGATCTACTCTCCTAATCTTATTTGCGTCCCTCACGGGTGCTATTTCACAACCCTTTTCACCACATGCTGAATAAAATATTTCTACTCTATTGATTTGCAATTAATATTTTAATTTTCGTGGAGTACTTTGCACGTATCTGTGTAAAAAAAAGAACCTATGGCATCACAATTGGTTTTAATTTTTTTTCAAGCGAGAGATTCTTTTTTAAACTTATATTAAATTTTTTTTTTTGTTTTATTTTTCAAGAAAATAAATTGAAGATAGATACATTGAATCACATATAAATATTCTACAAAATCGCCTACACAGATCTTATGAATGCCTTCTAACGAAATTCTAATTTAATTCCCCAAATAGAAACACAATCAATATATATATCTAAAGATATATTGTTAATATAAATCACATACAAATAAAATAAAAAATTTAAAAAAAAGATTAAAGCTCAACTCCGCTATCGAAACCAACCAACATATTAATTTTTAACAAAAAATCAAATAACTTCATGAACTAGAATATTATCATTATTTGCAAGAAATTATTAATAACTTATTCTAACAAAATATTATATATCAAAAAATAATTAAAATTGTAATTGAATATGTCTGACCATGATATAACTAAAGATTTTCTATTTTTTGGGGAGTGACACTGTATGCTTATTTTTTTAATCATATTTTTAATTTTATACATCTAAAACAAAAATTAATAAAAAAAATGATTTAATACAGAAGGCGCTTCATAGAAGTAAATTGCTTAATTGAATCAAAATATAAGAGCCAGAATGAGAATTTTATTACTTGTTTATTAAATTTTTAATTTAAAGGAAAAAAAAAAAATTAAAAATGATATGGAAATGTTATAAGAGCTCAGCCATAGCAAACGGAAAAGCAAATATTACACGCCTACAAATTAACTTAATGATGGGTAAGAAACAATACTAATCCATTTCAAATTGCTTTCGAATCGCACTCAATAACACTTATTGAATAATTTATTAAGAAATAAAGGAACATTCTTTTTTTCAGCTATTCACTCACCCTGCACTCATTTACCACTCTATCTAAGAGATGTTTTTAATCATTGATCTGAAAATATAAATTAAATTTGTAAAAACATAAAAAATAATAATTTTAAACATCAATTAAAATAATTTAATCATTTTGTATAGAAAAAATAACCTAAAACCTCTCTTGATAACATATAGCCTTCTTGACAATTTGAAAGATTATTAGTACAATTTTGCTCACACTTATTTTTATTTAAAACTAATATGGAATCCTAATTCAAGAAATAATATTTAGAGTTGTTACCTCAAAGGATTGTTTAATACTCTTTAACCTAAAATGTATAATCATTAATAATTTAATTAATATAAAAGAATGATTTAAAGAATATAATGACATAATAAATTGTATAAGAAATATTATTTTGACTAAATATTTTTGAAACAAAAATGAAAGAATATTAGAGCTTATAGCAATCACTGATTCTTCTGAAAAAAGAAATACAATGGAAGATTTAGGAATAGGATTTCACAGTCCATTTGGAGATTTTTAGTTTTACATTCGGATAAAATGCTATTCATTGCAAAGGCTTCCAAGCTGGAAGAACTATGAGGGATTTACGATGTTTTTTTTTTTCCAGCTTTTCTAATCAATTTGATAATGATAATGAGTCATGGCTCGATAGATTTAAATTGGAAGGAAATAGTTACATCTTCTCCAATGAGTCTTTTAAATCGGACAATCAGAGCTTGCCTATTTGGGCTGATTTAATAAATATAAAATCAAACAAAAAATGTAAATGAATATATCTATAAATCAAAGTATCTCTATCTATTACTGCCAAATCAAATGACATCCTCACCAAAATGATATTATTACAAACACCACTCATCATTTATAACCGTGAAAAAGCAAACAACAATCAATCACCATTATCTACCATATTGTACATAATAAACAAAATAAAATAGTACTATAAAATAGGGGAAAAAAATAAGATCACGATTTAGATGCAGAAAGAAAACTCAAGCCTGCAGAGCCTAGCTCCAACCTTCATTATTATAAGATTCTTTACTGTCTGTGTCTTTTAGTATTTTCGCGAGACACTGGGTAATTAGAGGAAATATTTAGTTTAACGTATTTGCTTAGCCAGAAATTTATTGAATATCCAGAAGGCAACAAGCAAGCTAAAAATATTAAAAAAGAAATTGAGAAAGAAAAAAAAAACACAAAGGGAGGGGTGTAGCATTTCATAAGAGATTACCGAGTTTTTTACGTGGAAAAACCCCTTGAAAAGGGCGGAAAAAACCTACGGTGGGGCCTGGCCCGAGTTTAAATAATCCACTGGGAATATTTGTAGGATCGATACCAAATGAGGCCACTTCCTGGGAGAGATGCCTTGTGTATTTTGAGTGTTAGCAAAAAGGTCAACATGGCATATAATTGCATTACATTGTAGAGTTAATATACATGTTTTGTTTGGTCAGAAGATCGTAGTCGGACCAAGAGACCCGGGGTTAGAAAGAATCGTGTCTCGGTGATGGATGGTCGGAATTGTACCTAGTAAGGCGACGTGAGGTCGTGCTTGAGACCCGGTTAATCGGCAGGAGGGACCGGTGGTCTAAAAGACCGTCTGTCTGGTGATGGAGGTCGGTAGTGACCATTAGTTGCGACGGTGACAGGTCGAGTTCATGCGGCAGAAGACGCGGTAATCGGCAGGAGACTCGGGCGGGTCTGAAAGATCCGTTGTTTGGTATGGAGGCTCGGGAATTTGTGTGGGATTACAAATGGTGCACCCGTTAGTAGCGACGTGTGACTTTCAGAGTGTGGTTCGATATGAGACACGTGTAACGACAGGACGAAGATGTCGTGACACAGGGACCTACGAATCTTCCTCTCATTTTTCCGCGTCGGAATTGACTAACAAGACCACGCCGGCTTTTATGGGATCTACACGACTAAATCATCCCGTCCCTGGCTCATGGGACGCTGATGTACGGTTTAAGCACCTGGGTGGAACCCCATAGTAGCGCACGGAGGCTCGGGACGAGGACCGGAATAATCCCATCGGCAGCGAGACCGGACGAGGGCGGAGACCTAAATCGCTACCTTTCCCACGGTCGGCAGGGAGAGCCGGGTGAGGTCCTAGAAATTACGAGGAAGACCAAGCATTCGATCTCGTAATTCTACAATTCACACCGTGGCATGGCCTAGGACTATGACGGATTATCGGTCGGCTGTATACGTTAGCAATCCGGAAGACCGTACGCGCTAGATTCTGGTCACCGTAGTACGGCTGACGCCGACCGTAAGTCGAAAGGGAACCGATATGCCAATCTTCCGAGCATGGAAGCCGCCTCTATCTCGGCAGGCAGCACTCCAATGGCCGCCGCGAGAGTATTATTCATACAAGGTAAAGTACTCCCGAGTGCCCGCAACTACCGAGTCACGGTTTCTGGTTGAAATTGCGCGATGGATCAGCCCGGCCGACCGTGACAGCCGTTCTAGTGAGGCTACTCTTAGGTCTACGTCGTAATCACCGAGGCGGCCAGGTCTGACAAGCCAACGAGTGTACGGCGTACGGGGGCTGGACTCTATAGTTCTCCTAGAGGAAGGACCAACGGGGCCCTGTCAGAAAGGAACCGCGTATGTCTTATGGAATGGATGGTCCGACAGTTACCATAGTAGGCAGAACGGCCGAGGTCGGAACCGTTAATCGCAGGAGAACCGGGGACTGAAAAGACCAGCTTACTATTATGACGTCGTATGATCGTCACGGGCACCCTAGTCAAGGGCAACTTTAAGGTCGAAAAGGACCGTAAGTCGGCAGGAGAACCGTGAGGTCAAAAAATCGTTGGTCTGTTGCATGGAGTCGACGAACCGTAGTAGTTTCGACAGAGGTCGGGGGACCATAGTCGGCAGGAAGGGACCGGG
>NW_021528774.1:0-219 GCF_001605985.2 Dendrobium catenatum | reverse complement strand
GAACTATAAATTTGATATGTAATCTAAGAAAAATGAATGTTATATAAAATTTCATTTAAAGTAACCATAATCATAACTTAAGGTTTATTTAAATTTTTGTTGAATTAAATCATATAAAATAAATCCTTACTTCAATTGAAATCAAAATTTTAGTGATTGTACTTTGAGTCACGCTTAACACATAGTACAAATCAACTATTCAATTGAGTTCAATTGATT
>NW_021528773.1:0-371 GCF_001605985.2 Dendrobium catenatum | reverse complement strand
TGATTCTTTACTTGTTTTACCATCATAATAGATGGTTATTTTTAGCTCTATCGGGACCTTTTAGTGATGGATCTTTGGACATAATGACCAAATGTCACATCCTGATGTTCACCGTACAGAGCTCAATATCATCATTATTTTTTTTGCTGTTACTATAGCATTTAGACGAGACTAGCTAAAGATGGAAAGAGAAACCAATCTCCAGCGGAGTCGCCAGAAATCTGTGGGCTCCGAAAATTCGACCCCGGCCTCCGCCCGCTCGCTTTTCTTTTTGGCGAGGGAGTTTTAACATAATAAGTTCCAAGGTAAATTTTGGAAGGCAGATGGGTTTGTAAATAAGACACTACCCAGAGATTTCGCCCACATTTTGC
>NW_021528772.1:0-619 GCF_001605985.2 Dendrobium catenatum | reverse complement strand
CATTCAATGTCCATCTTTTCTCCCTGGTTGAAACTTTTGAAGAAGTCTGTCAAATATGTAATAAAGAAAGAAGTATGGTCATGCCTCAAATGCATAAAAAATTAAACCTACGAATACTAAAATCCCCTTTCAAGAGAGAATAGAATGTTCTCCTCATCGTGGCCCTTTTTCCCAACTATCAGTAATTTCCTCTATGAATCATCCTTACCATTTCATTAATTTTATCAAAACATAAGGGTGCAATAGTCATCTAACTATACATCAACTTCTCGGTGAGTATTGTTTGAAAAGCTTATCTTTTCTATTGACATTCATTCATGTTGAATTTTACATGAGATGTTAAGTGTATGGAAATATTTTTTTTCACAATTTCATGCATCTTTTCTTGCTTCCATGCCTTCCACATACATTTTATTTACTCTTTTATTGATATGCATTTTGTTTACTGTTATACTTCTGAAATCTATGCAATACAAATCTTTGTTTTTTAAATGCCAAGTACACAAACAAATTTTCATCTCCATAATGGTCTCATTTTCAAAACCAATAAAAGTCCATCATTTCTCCATGGTTGAAACCTTAGAAGGAGACTAACAAATATATAATAAAGCAAAAATGG
>NW_021528771.1:0-381 GCF_001605985.2 Dendrobium catenatum | reverse complement strand
TATAAGAAAAATGTTTATGTTATTGTAATCACTTATAATACCTCTAGTCTCATTCTTCTACCTTTAAAACTCATATTTCACAATTTATATAAAGCATATTATATTAAGAACTTTCTTCTATCGTAATGAATGATATCGAAATTCAATTGAGCTAAAACTAATAGTTTTTATTTTTTAGATTTTTAAGAAACAGTTTTTTTAAAAAAAAAATCTCACCTTTTATAGGCTATTTTAAATTTATTAAAAATTATAAATATTATGATTTTTCATTTTTTTTATTTATTGTCAAGGCTCTCATTTATTCCAATAAAATAATAAAATCGGGGGGACAAATTAGGCCGGCTCTGGGGGCCCATTATAGATAAAGACTTATGGGCCTCA